>NW_025110072.1:253797-329448 GCF_011392965.1 Frieseomelitta varia
TTTTTTTTATTATTTTCATATGCTTTCAACGTATTTTAATATCTTTTAATATACATGTAGTAATGAGAACTTGATCGTGGGTTTAACTTTAGTTAAAGAAAAGATAAAGAACAAAACGAAGTGCGCAAATATCTTTTCGATCGACTGTATAATCGATCTCGTATCTATCATCATGTGAATTGTTTTTGACATTGATAAGAGGTCGTAATCGTCAACATTGTTAAATGAAATTGTTATTCGCGATTAAGCGATTCTAATTAGATGTTTCGTTATTTCGATAAAGCGATTGTCTAAAATTACACGTGCGCGATATCGCGCGCAAATATTGGCCAGAACGTCATAGTTGTTTTCTGAAAAGAGTACAAAATATTGGGAATTTATCAGATTCTATTTATATTAAAAATAATAGGTGTTAATCGTATCAGTAACAGGATTCGAAACTAAAGAGTGTTTCAAACTTCAAAGCAACAGTGTGATCTTTATGTTGAAAGCGAAAGCAATCAATTATAATTATCAGAGCTATCATTCTTCGTACTTTAATACCAATTGACATGGGCCGATTCTTTCGCGTTAAGACGTTAATAGATCAATTTTTTTTAATCATTATGTTAGAACGTTTAGGCTGAGAATGTGGCAGCTGAACAACTTCGTTCGTTAAATGTGTCACATCTTAATTGACGAATCGTCTCGAACGGGCATTTTGTGGTAGCGTTAGAGTAACTCGCATCTGTCACTTCGAATAATAAATTTTTCGGCCACACGCGATTACAGTTTGGTAAGAATAGAAATTATAAGAATAATACTTTATAAATGCAAAATGAATACAAAAGTGTATGGGATGCGTGTCATCTGCAAAAACCTATAAAGTGTGTTTTATTATAATAGTTAATAGATGAAACAGAGTATACTTATTATGATATGATATTTAACAGATGACTAACTTTTTTATTTTTATTTGGAAAAAATATGTGAGTATATTTAGTGGATAAAACGAATCATCGTTTAAATATTCTACTTACAAAAATTTCCATAATTAGCTTTTCTTGGATATTTTTCGTTTTCTTATTTAAAAATTGTCGTGATTTATGAACAGACACATTTATGAATATTTATGGAAATTGAAATTTTTATGAACGCAAAAGACGAAAGAGATGTAATGTAATTTTAAAATTTTCCATAAACACATAAAAATCCGGGATCAATTATGTGATATCTATTAAAAAATAATTTTCTTTAATCAAAGTCTTTCATTAATTTTTATCAGTCGATATCGAGTGATCGATAGATTGATTTCAATTTTATATGGAAAAAACAAAATTAAAGATATAATTAATCACTTTCACGATCAATTGTTCTTCAAGAAAAAAGCCTGTTGCGTGCCGATCTGACCTCGACGTATAAGAGCGTTGAGCAGATCGGTGGCTTGCTGTCTTTCAACGTTAATGAAAGTCAGCTGGTTCAAGGAAGAATTGTTTTAGGGATTGGTTGGATTGGTAGGATTGAGGAATGTAGATTGTCGTAAGAGAGAGCTTGAATTCGAAAAATGATAAGATTTGAGTGAGTTTGATAGTCGAACCGTAAACTGTCATACGTCGATGGGTTGCTCCGGAACTTCTGTCCGCGCTGCGCGATTGCCAAAAACATTGTCTATTTTCCTTGTGCGTTGATCTTATACAGCTGTGCATTCAATGGTTACGGGATTAGGGAGGTATGCTAGTTATGTCCAGATGTGAGCGAGGTCTGTCCCAGAAAGTAGTATTTGCACTTTCTAATTATCCCAGGATGTGTCTCTCGCAATATATTTTAGATTTATAGATGTAGAAAAGTTGCAATAAAGACATTTACCGAGCTTTGGAACTAGTAGTCCGGTATGGCTACAATAGAAGATGCAAGGTAACGAAGGACATGAAATGTGGTCACGGGAGATCCCTGCCGTCGAGAAATTAGAAATCAAAAAAATTGCTTTCCCTGGCTCGATGAGTTTGTCCTTCGCGGTGCGAACCCCACCTCCATTGTGTTCAGTAAGGCCGAACAGAGCCTGATTGACTAATTAATAACTAAGTGACTCAGATTGATCGACTGATTCTTGATTACTCTAAACCATGACTGTGAATGACTACGAATAACTGACAACAGACTATTCTGAATCTTGGTGAATGAGACTGCCCTACTTAGAGTCTTCTTCACCTCTTTCACATGCACAAGATAAAGTAGACAGCTTGTGGCAGAGTCTATCTAGTTTAGCCTTAAGGATATTAAACTACACGCGGCCTTGGTCTCTAAATTCTTACAGATTTAGTATTACAAGCGAGTATTGTTGAGCAATCAGTTCACAACTGGAGCAAAGGAAAGTTTCGCTGTTTTATACATGTATAGCGGTGGAACCGGCTGTACATACACAGAACATACACAGAACATGCTTGCCTCTGCCAATATAACCAATACGATTCATTAATCACTCGGTTTGGTAAACACAGTACAGCCGTCGTGATTCCAATTTTATCTAAATTACGATTTTCCCTAATTTGCACGATCCAGATTGAGCATGTATATTTGTGTATGTACGTATTTCTCAACGCGATTGGCAAGTGAAATTTATAGTGTTCTGGCTGTCGAATATTCAGTTTAGTCTAGATAGTATAGAAAGAGAAATATTTTTTTTATTTTGTAGTATTATTTGTTTAGTTATTTAGTTAATTAAATATGTAGGTGTTTAGCTATTTGAATAGCTAAATATTTTTAGTCGTTTAGTTATTTAATATTTTAAAATAGGTATTTGCTTATTTAAATTATATTAAAATATAATAAATGATATTTAAATAATTAATAGATAGATTAAATTATCTCAGCGACCCGGTACAGACAGTTTTTAAATATTTATCCGATATAATTTGACTAATTCTTACGTATTTCACGAATGGAATGTTACAATGAAAAAAGACACACGAGAAATTTAGTATTTCAAATAACCAAACAGACAGTATCACGAGACGAAAACGACATTACTCTCTTAATCACTTTGAAACACCAATCACAGATAATCACCAATGGCAATGAAAGTCATAAAAAGACCAGAGATCTTTCTGTGTCTCGAGATTCGTACACACATCGTACAAACTCGTCAAACTCCTGATAACTAATCTAACAAATCTCGCGAACTCCACAGAGTACATCATCTGTTCACCCAAGACCACCACCACCAAGCAACGTATCCGTTTTGAAATAATGAAAGCCTACCGTTCATGGTGCTTGTCCTCAGCTCGGAAGAGCCTCGTTTGAAATCAGTGTTCCCCATTAATTTTCGACGATGCTGGTGACGGTGCTTGTTGGACAGGTGGTCATGTAGAAGTAACAGATCACCGCGGGTTTACCGGGCGTCACGTGTCATTGCAACGTGGATCTTTCTCTTTTTTTTTCTTGTTCTTCCGAAAGAGAGAAAGAGAGAGAGAGAGAAGAGAGAAAGAGAAAGAAAGAAAGAATATCAGCAACGAGGCAACGTCATTTTTGGTAGCACGCGCAGTTGCGCCGTCGAGAGAAACGCTACGCGATCGCGCAGAAAATAAGCAGGAACGCGCAACGGAGCGCCGAGCAACACTGTCGTCGCCGAGTTCTTCGGCCCGTTACCGAGCCATACGTAATCGCTTTCGTGTACCGGCGGTTCGCGCGAATAGTCGTCGCCGATTGGCCGCGGCTGTTCCTTATCAGTGGCCGATTTCTTTTTTTCTTTTTTTTACTGGGACCGATACGCGACACTGAGTTCGATCGCTCTTGTCTCTGTCGATTTGCCGATTTTCGACGAAATCCGACTTTTTTTTTTTATCTAATCGACTCCTTCGGATAAAGCGAATATTAGGAGTTATAATTCGCGTTGTCAGAAATTTGTTGCTTACTGTTTCATTTGGTGAACACGTTGACTGACCATTGGCGAAATTTATACGTTTTATCTATCTAGCAAGAGTATTATATATATTTATTATGTCGTTGTAATGAATATTATTAATAATAAGAATGTTATTGTTACAAAATATTAGATCGTGCCACGTGTATTTCGGCTTTCGTATGTACTAGTTAAAAATAACGAACAACCTGTTAGGAATCGATGATTAATTTTCTCGTATTCTTATGCAATAAAAGCATATTTGCTATTGTTATTATCATATTGGTTCTACATTATCTATACGCACATTGTCTATCCTATCAGTATTATCTATTTAGTCATTTGGTTATTTAGCTATTTGGCTACTTTACTCTTTTTAATATCATTTAATATTTGATATTACTCATTCGTTGCAGAAAGACGAATTTTATAAATATTGGCAGCGATGCGAAATAGTGTGATTCTTGGCATTTGTTTTTTTTTTTTTAACGTACGAGATCTTTGTATTCACGGATTCAATATCTTCGCGATTTCTCTTATCCCGTGATCGATCGCGAGCCACAAACTTGTATGTACTTTCACAAATTTATTTATTATAGAGAGATAGCGTGAATAGTCGTGAATTTCAAAATAAACGTTCATAACTATCACTTTTTTTTTTCCTCGTTTCAATTCATGGAATTGATTGGCATACTTTCTTGCTCAGATTCACACGCATATGTGAAAGGTATAAGTAGTATAGACATCTTCAAGTAGTGTTGGATTATTAAATTTCAATGGATCATTTGATTTTACTTTTCATTGTATATTCCCCGATGGTAGACATCAATCGAACAAAATTCAATGAAACAGAAATAAAAAAAAACTACGTAATTTAATTTTAAACTATTACGTTTCTCAATATGAGTCTACGATGACAACGATAAGAATTAATTTCTTATACTCTCCGTTCTTCATATGTACTTGACTTCAGTTAATTTTTATCCAGTAAATTTTGTTCTGTGTAAATACTTTGTCCAATACTTTTTCTCATTGAATAAATGAATAAATCAAATTCACTCTGCTGTCAGACGGAATTACCGTGAGATTAATCTTGCGCAATTGATGACTATTGGGTAGTTTCAAACTCATCGATGAGGTTCAGAAGAGAAGTTCCAGGCCATTAGCTAATTTCATTTGTAACAAAGTCTTACTTGTTCTAAAGTGTAACAAAGTTACAGTAATTTCCCTCCAAAGTCGGCACTTTGTCTCTGACAATTCGGAGCATATTGGAGGATGACAAAAGCGCTTATTTTGCGAATTTCTTGATAAAAATTACGTTGCAAGCAATTGCAAGAAACACGTGTAAAGAAAGTGAACGGATCTCCTTCACTCGCGAAAAAAACCGATGAATGGTTTCGTTTTTGTCCGAGGAGAAAGTTGTGAAATAGACGAGACTAGTTGCTCGTGCCATCGTACTTCTTTTTAGACTTCGAGTAGCATATTATATTTGTTTATTGTATACTATATTACCATTCTATAATATTTGTCATAAAATTATGTTACACTTGCAGTATTGTATACTATATTACCATTCTATAATATTTGTCATTAAATTATGTTACACGTAGTGCAATGTAATAATTAAAAAATGATGAATATATGATCTTATTAGTTAGATGTTGTTCGAAATAATCTTTACTTTATTCGAGCATGAGAATGACTCTTCTCTGGATTATCTCATTGTTCGACCAATAAACGAAATAATTATTCATTTCAATTTTCATCTTGTATCTCAACAAATCTTCGTTCAAATAATTTCTCAATCGCATCACGGACATAAATTTTAGATTTGAATAATTTGGCAATTGATTCATTTAAATCTCTCTCTCTCTCTGGAGTAACAGTAATAAATTGCTCGAAACAATTCGTTATTTCAAACAGTTGTTTTTCATTTCGTTCCAAATAAAGCCGGTATCTCCTCCAGTTTCATTTTTATTGATTCCGAGCGAGGTCTCAATCGCTTTTATTTGCATTCCTTGCACGTTCCTCGGTGCGATTTGCCAAGTAGACGTCTGGCCGACTTTCCTTTCTCCCGTCTGTTCGTTTCCTTTTCGTTCGTGATTGTTTTCCTTTCCTCAGGAATTCTATTTGTCGGTAATTCTTCGAAAAGTGGAAGACCGACTGACCGTTGGGAAAATAATCGGGGATACGCCAGGGGAATGTTGTACGGATTCCGTTTATTCTCTGCGAGACAATGGATACAATGTATACGTCAACAAGATAGAGCAACGTCTTTAAACGTTTATAGTGGTTGCCAAGTGTGCTAACTATCAACTAGAAAATTCTGAACGAACGTACACTTCCGCTCGAAAGTCCTACGACATCTTTTCCAATGTTTTATTACTATTATAATGTATGTAACATATTATAATATTATACACAGTGGCTCACGAAAATATTCCAACGCCCATCATAGCAACATTTTCATGTATTACGCGTATGAAACGTTTTGAAATTTCATTAACAGTACAGCGAGATATTGTTATGATAATGTATATGTATTTATATTGCAAATGTAACACGTATTTTGTAAAAAATCATTATAGTCATCTGAAGCATATAATAAGTATCAATGATGACTATTAAATATAACTTGATCCAAGATGATTATTGAGGAATATTGATATAATGGATTATGACTGTTTAAATACTTATGTGATTGATTTTCACATATGTGTGTGTGTTATGATTAAGAAATATTAAATGTCTTGTAATTTTTATATATTAAATATAGAAACTTGATTAATATGATTATGATGATAAGGATTATCAGAGTTAAACCTCAGAACAAGGTCAATGAAATTTCAAAATGTTTTACACGACACACATACTATATGCATAAAATATTCTTACAAGTATTTGAATACTTTCATGAACTATATGTTATATTATATATATAAATAATATTATAATATGATACCAACATTACATCATTTTAAACATCATGTATTATATTTAATATTTTTTATTATTCAGTGTTTATCGTAGACGATAAAATTTTTAAATTGCAAGTGAATTATATAATACGATCAACAATTTACAGACGTTGTTGTTGTTCAATTTTTCCAGTTTTCAAATAAATGCAGTATTTGTCCTAAGACTTTTGAGCATATTCCTCGAGTATATACCTTCGTTAGACGCGCGAGTATATTAAATAGTTAATTAATATAATAATAATTAAATATATATTAGAATTTCTCTCTTTTCTTTTTCGTTCTTTCCGTATCGTCGACTTTTACTCAACAACATTCCCTAAATATGATTTCTCGATTTCTCACATCGAATCATCCAAGTTTCTTTGCTTCTCAAGACTAATACTTCAAGAAATATCCATACTTTGCTTATTAAAAAGTACATATAGAAGTAAAGGCAACAAATTTTTTCTATTTACAAATACAAAAGCATTTGCACACACCTTCATTTTTCAATAAAGCTTTTTCGTTTTAATCAGATTCTACGTTTCGTAATATTTCATAGTATTAAATTTACATAAAGATTATTCAAAGAATCACCGTGTTTTTGGTCCCTTGATTTTGAAACTGAATAATTCATCAATCACGAGACACATTAATTACAGAAAATTTCGAAGTTGAACTGACAATTAGCTTCTGAATTTTTAATTTTGAAATTTATTGTTAGTGAAATCTCTGGGAACAATTTGTCTGTGTTTCTATATCTTTTAAATATGACAAATGAAATAAAAAATTTAAAAAGAAAACGAATGCAGTATTATAAAAGTAGAGGCTTCATGCTTTGAAATGAGCTCAAGTAGATTGTTATATAATTTTTTCTCATGAAGCTTTAATCTACTCTTTATGTTACAAATATATAAATATACAGATTCCTTAAAATTTATTGTACAATTTTTTTCATAAAATTATAAGAAATTTACTTTTCGTAAATTTGATCTTTTGTATTTTATATAAAATTGAGGAACCAAAAACAGACGGAAGGATGCTTCATTTTTCAATCATTCTTTAATATAGAATTATAAATAATTTGAACCTTTGAGACACTTTGAGACATAATATTTTAAGATAAAAAATGACTCTATCTGCACAGAATTTTTCTTTTTTATAAAATGTGGTAGGATAATTTTATTCTAACAATCTGAAGTACAAAATTTCACAATTTAAAGGTAGTACGAACAACGTTTCATCATACACGTTCAAATACTAAAAAAAAATGGGATATTTTTCACATCAGCATGCTCCAAATAGTTGAATACCATATAAACGCTACAATAGTCAAGTACAATAGTGTGCAAATACTTTTCGTGTCCACTGAATATCGCATTGTTAGACATTCTGGGTCTTATTTTCTATAATAATAAATCAAACCGAACGAATTTTACTACGAGACTCTGGACTAGGTCACGAAAGAATCTTAACAAACATGGGAAAAAAGAAATGATCTCATCCGCCGAATGCCAACTTTACTCGAAATTCTATCAGCCACGCGTTTTTTTTTTTTTTTTTTTTTCTCCATCCGCCATCGTTCAGAAATCCTTCTTCTTATCTTTATCCCCCAACACGTTGTCGTGGTAGCTGATCTCCTGTCCAGGAACAGCTGGGTGAAGATAAGGTGGCTCGACAACGATCTTCTCCTTCACGTCAGGATCTAAAACCATCGAGTGATGCGGTCCTCGATGAAGCACAGTCTGATGCTGTTGCTGTTGCTGCTGCTGTTTCCCACTCGATTGATGCTGATGTTGATGCACGTGCCGATGGGTGTGCTGCTTCTCCTCCTCTTGCCCGTACTTGTCCAACAACTCTCGCAGTTTGTCGAAATCGATGTCCTCGTCGAACTTGGAGAACAGCTCTTTAGTACCAGACTGCTCCAACTTCTCGGAGTCCTTCAGTTGTTTGAAGAGTTGCATGAATCTCTCGTTAGCCTGGACACCGTCCTTGCTGGTGTTCTTGGAGGAGTTCAAGTTGGGATTCTCCAGGAGATCCGGCGTCTCGCGAGGGACGTTGACGTTCTTGTCCAAATTCTCTTGGGTTAATGACTGAAGGAGAGTGTTGTAGTCCGGTTTGATCCTGGATGTTTCCATGCAGGAGCTGCAGGAACAGTTGGTGATGATCTGGACTTTCTTCTGCATCGTGATTGGGTTGTTCGTTTCATCTTTGCAGTCCAGCGTCACCTACAAGGTTACATGGATTCGTTAATATATGGTTTCTAGTGTTCTGTGTACTCTATCTGTATGTTGCATGTTCATAAGTATTTAGACAGTTAGAATATTCCAAGTAAACAACTAATATTACATCGACTTTGGAGATGTGGGAGAGTACCATTCACAACTGGGCCCAACACTTTAAACTTTCTTTAACACATTCTGTGAATTTTTTAATTTCCTTAACATAAATAGACATAATCGATCCACTGATTCGTTAATTGCTAAAAAATGAAATACTTATGCTATTCTTGAGGTTTAATAACAAGTCCCAGGGTAAATGCAAAGAACCTTAACCCCAATAGTCGACCAACGTGATTTCTCAACGATTTACCTAATTTATTCACCTACCGTGTGCCAGATGCTGTCCAAAGGTTGACAAGAGTCGCAATAAGGTCTGATCAGGTCACCGGGTGCAGAAGGTTCGCTGTGCGGTACCATGTAAGAGAAACAAGCTCCCACGCAGACGTTGTTATCCAGCTCTTGCGAGGAACACTGCGGCCACGTGACCACTTGCTTTATCGGGGTCGTTTTGCACCAGCTGTGCTTGTCGGGATACAGCACGATGTTGTGCACCTTAAATAATCAATAATCGATGATTACTCGACGAACGAGGCGAGAAGGGAACGGGTTGATCGCGGGAAAATCGATAAACCTTGTGCTCGCGATGGGCGTGTAGCGTGGCCGTCTGAAGAAACAGCGCGATCACCATTGTCAGATGACACGTTGGACCCATGATCCCTGAAACAACAGAGGGAGAGAGAGGGTATCCGAATTTTTTCGATAAAATGGCTGTGAATGAAATGCCAATATCTATATGGTGAATAAACGATACACACGTATATAATTGCAGATGACATTAACATAAAAGCATAATACATATAACACGTATGTATATTATCACATTTATGAGATCATCACGGTGCAGATTATTAAAAAAAACAATATGTTTTTTTTACATCTCATCCTTGTGTCACTTTCTTGACCCACTTTCCTGAGATAATCTCATACTGTACAGGTATCATTTTAATATATAACATATGATGTATGTTTTCGATATTTTTGATAGAAAAATATGCCACTAGAGTGTTGCAAATAATACAGGCAACACATTGCCTCCTAATTATTTCTGTTTTATTATCTTTTCGATAAGTTTTATTATCTCCCTACGCTTATGAGTCCCGAGCTGGTAAACATTATTCAAAAGAAATACAGACTAGATTTGCTCATGATTCAGAGCGTACGAATGTTTCTTGCGCTAACAGAGAAATTAAAAATCAGGTACTCTCTCAAATATAGCTGATCTGACGCAAAATTCAATCAACTTCTTCCCAAATTTCTTTTTTCCATGCTAGGTCATTTAAAAATGTCATATTTGAAATATGAGTGGAGCTCCAAATGCTTCGATTAAACCTAGTCGTTATCAATATCTGATTGTCAACAGCTGATCGACACCGAGTAACAGGTTTGAATTATCGGTGAAGCTTCTAACACATACATACACACACATACGGAACAACCGGAAACTTTCTCCCGTACTGGTTTCGTCGCGTCGATAAACTACGAACAACCTAACCCTAAGGGGACGAGGGAATTTCGCGATTACGATTCTCACGAGTTGCAGCGTGCAAACGTGCGCACGTGTCCCCACCCTGAATGAATGAAAGTCTACGAGTCTCCTTCTTTCTTTCACTCCAGTGGTGCGGCACTCCCGAGGTCTCAGGTTCGACGACCGTCTGAAATTACGTCACCGGGATTTGTCGTGGTGCCGCTGCCCTTTCCCTACTTCTTCCTTTTTCCCCGGCATCGAGCGTCGCGTGAATTTTGTTTAAAACAAGCTACACGCGGGGCGCCTTGCACACATGTATATACATATATACGACGAGCATCGTAAACTCGAGGGCAGGGCTGGAGAAAATTTGAAATAATTTGGTACAAAATAGTAAACACTGAAATATTTGCATGAAGAAGTACGAGTAGTATGCGTCCAAGGTGTGATGAAAATATAAACGAGATTCGTGTATACGTATATAGAAGATATAAACGAGAGTCGAAGAGAACCACCGATCAGATTTATTCCTTTTTCTCGCCGAGGAACACTGAGGGCTGTTCGTTCGAGAGAAAAAAGCGAACTCGAGAGCGAGCTCATTCACGAATCGTTAACGCAATTGGTGATTGGTAGACTTTGGAAAGGATTTTCTCACTTGCTGAAAGATTAATTAATGATCGACCCATTGACGTTCCGTAATTTTTGTAACTAACTATTGTAGACTCTGACTTGTAGCTCTAACAGTTTTGTACATTGTATAAAACAGATTCACCTAAAAAAACGTAAAAATTGCCGGAGCACAACCTTTTCAAATGAGGGACATCGTCTTAAGATCGATTCCTTGATTACCAGACGAGATCAAGGTGCTCGAGTTTTAAGTCACCTAGATGTTGAAGATAACGAAATTCCCCTGACAGAATCCAAGGGAAAACGACTTTTTCGTGGATGTGCCGACCATAAATAGTGGTGGATTTAGGCTACAGGACTTGAATACGAGATACTCTTCTTCCCCCCGCGGTTGAAATGAAACATTTTTTTAAAGATTTGGGAAGAAAGGAGTGATGTAAAATTTTCTACCGTGAGAAAGAAAAAGGAAAAAAGTTATTTTGGGAGGTCGCTTAAAGAAACATAACACATAACCATCTTATAAAAAAATATCGTATATCAATGGATATACGTACATATATCAGAGAAGTGATCTTTAAATTTCGATAGAAAAATTAAAAACAGTAATTTAAATTAGCTATTATACGTAGGTATTTACGTACATATGTAGTTCTTCTTAGTCATTGAATTGGGACCACTTTGACAACATTATACATTTTACATTATTATACAAGTATTATACATTTTTGTAAATTTTATAGATATGAGACAATATATTTTTATATTATAAATAATTTCATATAAGTAGGAACTTATATAAGTAGTAGATAGTAATTAGATAAATATGTAAGTAGAAACTTGTGCAATTTATTTTATTGCAGAGCTTCTCTATTTTTTTACTTCAACGTCTCTGACGAAAATTTTGTGCTTCAGTTCTGGCGTTAATAATTAATCAGATTTATTATTACACGTGTCATAATATTAAATGCAAATAAATAGTAGTAACCATACTACTAACGATATAAATACGCAAGGTGTTGAAAATGGTCCTTATTTAATCGACCATATACATATGTATGATGATCGACAGTCCTGATCGAACAATTGGGCAAACACGCTAGAAATAAAGTCATAAGAGAAAGAAATAAAGGAGCCGACGTACCATTTTTACCGAAGCAATCAACCGAGCAAAGGAAGTCTTAATTACTGTAACCAGTTGAGCTCACGCGCGCGATTTCGTCTTGATTCTCACGAAGCAATCGATAATGAAGCAATAATTCCGCAGCTACGGTGACGAAAGAGACGAAGGACCATTACCCTGTATATAGGCATATATAGACTGGCTGAATCGACGGCGACCAGGGGGAGGGGAAAAAAGCGTCAATCTCATCGTACGATCTTTCTTGATCTTTCGGAGATGAACCAGCGAGGGACAAGTGGCACGAACGACAAGGTAAAGGGATGTGCAGGCCCAATTACGAGCGATCGGCCCCTTTTTTGGCCTCTCGAGAAATCCCCGGATCCGTTTCACCGCGCCCGTGCATCCTTCGTCGTTCAGGAATTTACTTTGTCGTTTGGACTTGCGAGTTGAATTCCTGACAACAGAAAGAATCTCGTCCCTCTACGAACAATTGGTCGCCCGGCATTTCCAAGAGAGGATCAACTTTTCGTTCCCCTCCGATGCGTTTCAATCTCCCGATCTCCCGATCTTTTCTTACTATTCCCTCCTTATCCGCCAAGTTTCGTTCCACCGACCTCCTCTCCGCGTCAAGCCGTTTCTTTCTGCTCGCGTACAGTTGCTCACGAAAGTATCCGAACGTTCCTGGGCAAGTTTTTATCAGGTGCGAAGTCACGTTTGGTCAAGTTTGAAGTAAATCTAGCAATATTGTATTTACATTATTTAAATAAATATGCATAGATGTGTATGTTTTTAGATTTGTTTCAAACTTGATCAATGTTATCACAACGCTCGTGTGTTATATATATTACATATATAATGTATGTTATAAGTATATTATAACGTGTGTTATGTTATATTTATAGACAAATATTCGATTGTGTAACATATACTGTATGTATAATAAATATTCATATGTATAATTAAATGTACATATACACATTTGACTATAATATAACAATATATGTTATATTATATATAATACGCATGTAATATATATAATTATGTGTATTTATACAATGTGCGTTACATGTATATACAATGTATACAATATATTTCTTACGTATTTATATAAATGTAGAAATTTTTCTATAATAACCATCGGAATACTTTGGTGAGTTACTATTTCTTATTATATATAATATATTGGAAGATTCACGCGGTAACATCACAGTGTTTTGGGGTTCAATTTATCAAACCGGATTGAAACAGGCGAGAATAAAATTTGAAAGGTTATCGGCGGTCCTGTTGCAACCGTGACGCCCGGCCGCAAATTAGCTTAAAGATATGATAGTCGAGAAATTAGATCTCTCAGCTGATTCTTGTTGAATCACCCTATAACGTGGCCACGAGGTGGAGGTGTGCGACTACAAGGTTCGGCCGCCCATCTCATTTCCACGAGCGGTGATTTGAATGACCGAGTAGGATACAAACAGGGATGTACTTAATCCGGATGAGTCTGACGACTTACAACGAGCACCACTTCATTCTTACTTCTTCCCTGTACAAACGATCGTTGACTTTGACATCACGCTTGTGTATCTTGACACTTACGTCAGAGTGAATACATTTAGCGTCTAACCGGCGAATAATCGGTATTTATTTGCTTCCTGATTTGTTACCTAAGTTGTTACCTTTCGATGAAATTACTTTAAAAGGATTGTTTCATGTGTTTTGTAATAATTTCTTCGAATAATAAAATTCAAATCTTGAAACGATTTTGAAATAATTTAGAAACGAATTATTAATAGAATAATATTATCAATTAATTAGAATAGACGTTAGGATAATTTTCTTTCAATTATTTTATCTGTAATTGGGATTGTGATGTAATTTAGGATTGAAAATTATTTATCTTTGGAATTTATAATTTATCACGTATACAACTCACGTAACCTAACGATACTACTTCGGAGTTAGTTTTATTGCTAATCTCTGTCATTAGAATTTAAAATACGAAAAAAATTAAATATTCAAAACTTTACTAATTTATTGTAAATTACTACTAATTTGCAACTTAAATCGATAGAACTCAAGACAAGACAAATTAATCCTCTATAACCAGAATTTCTTTACTGAAAAAGAGAACAAGAAAATCATTAGGTAATTGTCGAGAGACAATTATTTGTCAATTATTTATTTCGATTTAAAATTTGGGTATTAATAATCGTTCCAAATAAACCAAAAATTGTCCAAAAAAACTAGCATAATGATACATCTACAAGACACAATAATGAACCATTAAGCAGACAAAATAAAATTTCATTATGTACATTACGCAACATTAAGATTAATCTTCTGAGTGCTCACTAAAATTACTAGAAGTAAATATTAACAAGTTAACAAGTTGAGAATACATTCATACGTATATTCGAATATACATCTTCCGATATATTTATTCAATATATTATCCTCGTTGGACTTCTAAACATACAACAAACAACCTAATTCAATATACTGATCACAATAAAACACATCACCCTCTTTGAAATTCCGAAAGACACCGAAGTAAACCAATTACTTCAAACTCAATAACCTCGGATTACCTACACAATGCTCCAGTATGACTTAAACTCAGAGCTAACACGATCAACTTGAAAAACAACGCAAGACACGTGAGAAACTAGACGCGAGAAGCTGAGAAGAGAAACGAGATAAATACGGCCCTGGCCGGGTCGCAGCCAGAAGTCCAAAGCTCTTTGTTGCTGCGCCACCTTCTCTTCTCGCCTCTAGGTCCGTGTCGGTGGCATGGAGGACCTCCGGTCCACCTTCCTTCTCCACCTTCTCTCCTCTTCAGTCCCGTTCCTTCGATTTGCTCGTGTGTCGTCGAGGAACGAGGGACGAAGACAGGCCCTGGCTCTCTGCTCTCGCAGAGGCGAGACAGGACGAGCCGTGCAACGAGCGGACAGAAAGAGACGGGCAAAGGGTCCTGCGCCCAGCCGCGAGATTAATTTGATTTTCAACCAAATTTGACGCGCCCCGGAGCCTAGGCGGCCCGAACACAAAGGCCGCCGCGACCCGTGGCCACGCCACGGACCACAGATCTCTCGTTCGTTGCTTCTCGTCCCGCGGGACCTTTTAAAAAGCGCGAGGATTAAATCCGTTTCGACCACGGGCTTAACACCTAGGAGAACGAGCGGCCCGCGCGGACGTGACGCGCCATGCTTCCAGGTAGCTTCTAATAGGAATTCATATTTCATTCAAGGGCTTTCCCTTTTGGGCCGGCTGGGAGAATTGTATTTGGCGAAACCTGAACGGCCATTCTCGGCGGAGGAACGCGAGAATGCGCGTTAAATACTTTACGTTTTGTTTTACTTCTGCTGAGGTATTCCGACGTGAGGCACGGCGAAGTGTGCAACGAACGATCAGAAACTGTTGTAATTTTGTGACGATGACGATATACTTGGCGTGAATCCTTCGCTTTGACAGTCCTGAGCTCGTTTTACGTCGTGTATGCGAGTGGGAAAAATAAGGATAAATTCAGACGCTTCGAAGAACATTGAAAAGTTCTTTTGATGATCAGATCTACTATAATCTTGAAGATTGAAGTGTTCTCTTTACAACGATCTCTTAGAACTGTACGATTTTTATTTACACTGAAGGAACTTTGAACACTAAGATATTTCTTCTTATTTTGTATTTTATACTCTTTCCGATAGAACGTTCTAATTGAAATTCAAATAAGTTAAAAACTCCGGAATATATAGAGTATAACTTAATCTTAAATTGTGGACTCAATGATACCAGCTGAGGATTAATGGATTAATCAATTAATTTAATTGATATTAATATTATATTTGTATTAATTTATATTAATATAATTAAATTAAATATTAATATTAATTGTACACTTGAGCAACTTCATATTTTGTATTCCCCACGATAGAGACTAGCAATCTAATAAAATTAAAACGAATTAAAACTAAATTGTTCCCGTCATCAACGATTTCGTAATGCTAATCAAAGGTTTAGAAAAATATGAACGAAATTGTAGTACAAGTAACATTTGAAATTCAAAGCTGAACTAGAGTTTATACGGCCCTGGTGCCTAAGGCACGCGAGATATTTTCATGATCTCTTTGCCAATGTGCCACAGTACTTAGGCGCGAGAAGAGAATAAAGGGAATACGAGAAACCAGTACGAAGAAAGGAAGAACGAACACCAGGAGTAAAATGGTTCAAGTTGCTCGACCAATGGTAGTCGTCGAGGAATAGCCATAGGTTCTCGCTGGTTGTATCAAAGGACTAGAGCTACTCCATAGCTCGATCACCTTCACCGTGCTTCATCTACGCGTACCCATAAATGGAAGAATAGACTGGTGGTTGTCTGTGTATGTACCTCGTCTCGATGGTTGCAGTTTCTTATTTTTCGAATTCCTCTTCTACGAAAGAAGCACAACCAGGGTCTGATATATACTCTCGTCGTTTATAAGTATTTAGACACGTTTAAATATATCTCAAGTAAGACTCGAAGTTACAAACTAAATATATATTAATATACAGTATAAATGTTGAAGATAAAATCTTATTGAATATTGTGACTTATGTTTAATATTTTAGTCATAAATCTTAAAAGCATATCTAAGATAAAAAATGATAGACAATATTGATTAATATGAATAGAAAAAGAATAATTATTGAAGATGGACGAAGAGGTATCTAAATAATTCAAAGTGCGTCTGTTGGGATTTTAGAGCAATCGAGATATTTGTATCTAACCATATTCTAAAAATTCTAAAAATTTCATCAAGTGTCGGGTATTTGTTACAGATAAGACGTAGAACTTGAATGATACAAGCATAATAGGCCTAGTTAAGAAATGAAGAATTAATAGCAAAGAAACATTCTTACAAAAAAGTTGAAAATTTAAGAATATAATGCAGAATAAGTAGTATACTTGATTCACCCAAAAACCTCCATATGGAAAAAAGTTGTTTCTTCTTTTCTACATAGAATCACTTCCTACCCCTTCCTAGATATAATCACAGAGACACCCTATAGATAAAAATTAGAGAAGCAGTTTTTATTATACAGAAAACATTCGTCTTCTTTTGTACCTTAAAATCCTCCATCGACAAAGATCTGGGACTTCGAAAGACAAAAGACTCTAAAGGAAGAATCCCTACTGCCCCTCCCCATTCTGCGCCCTGATTATTGCAATAGATTAGCGTATAATTTTCGATCACAATATGTTCTTCCACTTTAATGAGAAATCCCAATCTCCCGATTCTCGTCTAGCCCAATTTCGCATTTTGCGACCGCCCGTCCTTTGCTCCTCTTCCTTTTTTTTCTTCCTTTTCCTCCCTCGGCAATACGGTGCCGTGGCCGAACTAATAGGGGGATGGGGAGGGGGAGGGGACGGGCCCCATAGGGCCCAAAAAAAGGGGAGCAAAATAAAAAGAGAGGGAATAAGACGAGAGGGGCCGGGCAGAACGCGCCGAAAGCGAGAGGGGACCAGAGGAAGGCAGGTGAGAAGGAGCGAGAAGGCAACCACCCGAGGAGGGCCAGCAAGAAAAAAGAAAAGGAGGAGTTTGCCAACAGCACCGAAGGAAGCCCCGAAAACACGCTGGACGTGTGGCGCCATCTCGGCTCCTTTTTTTTCTTCCTCCTTCTCCGCCACTCGCCGCGCACACTCCTCTTGCCTCTCTGCAGCTTGTTTCTCGTGCTTTTGTTACTTCGCCCATACTAATTCTTCGCGAGCTGGGCACGGCGTGCCCGGAGTGCGTAGAGAGAAATCGACTCGAGAGAGGAAAAGGGAGGGAGTGTGTGTGCGAGAGAGAGAGAGAGAGAGAGAGAGAAAAAGAGGGAGAGAGGTGGGAGAAACGGGCCCCGAGCGAACAGTGGAGGGGGCAGGGCCTTGTGCGCCGAGCAGTGTCGGATTAAGCTGCTTTCGCACCCTCTTCGTACCTTTGATTAGATCGCAATTTTAAGCTCGCTGAAATTTCGACACCCCGGCCGCACCGCTGGCGGTTTCAGCCGGGTTTCAAAGTGTTGGTCCTCGTCGTCAACCGTTCAGCTTGGGATGTCTCTCTGAGTGAATTGAGGAATGAGTGAAATTTGGAGAATATCTAGGACATTATAGTGAAGCTTGGAAGTTTGGATTATGTTAGGATTTTGAAATAGATACTAATTTTTTAGTAGATACTAGTATTTAGAAGTAGATACTAATTTTTTTTTGTAAATAGTAGATATTATCGTTTCGTTTGGGAATAGTATAGTGTATGCTATTTCAACGTAATAGTAATAGCAATGGTATAGTAGTATAGTTCAGGAATAAAAGTTGAATGAATATTTTATATATCTTGTCATGCACATTCTGTTGGATTGTAAATGGAAATCCAAATCAATTGGGTATTACTATTTGAAAATGTTGAAATAGGAATTAATTATATTTAGAATCAACCTTTGTGATAGTAATAAATATCATTGTAAGCGCTATACTTTGAATGTTTTATCATGTGCGTTCTATGCAATTTTTTATAAGTATATACAAATTTGCAATCTGGATATTAGATACTACGTAAACTGTAATTAATTATATTCATTGCAGAATCGAAACTTATAATTATAATACTTGTACATTTCGATTTTAAATATAATTAATTACTAGTTTCAATACTTAAAAATAGTACCTATTATTTAGCCGCTAATTTCTATACACCTACAAAATACATGTATATAAAATAGTACAAAATTAAGAAAATATACACAAATAAAAATATTGTAATTATACTTCTCAAAAAAAAAAAGGAAGAAAAAATGTGCGAGAAAATTCATTTCGTCCATGAAAAGAGAAGAGTGCTCCAAACTTCTGAGCTCCAATATGTTATTTGAAATACAATACAGCCAAGACGTTTCACGTAACTACGAGCTCTACTATGAAACGAGATCGAGTTATAATTTTTTTCATCGAAAAGAGTTGAGACAGAGGGCGAAAAGGAGGAGGCTGCTAGTGTGTGCATCGCTTTAAGAATTCTGTCTCGGTGTGGTAGCTCCCACGAGAGCCGCGGACCACATACCTGCAAACGAACGTTCTTAAAAGGGAGGGCAGAGCCCAAGAACAGGTCGTTAAAATGTAATGACATTGTTGTTTTTAATGCTCGCCTCTTTAAAACGAGCCCTTTCGTCTTCCTCGAGCCTCACCGCTACTAGTTCCTCCGTTTCCTCTCTTCCTACTTCTTTCCTGTTTTCTGACGAGAGATCGGCGAAAAAAGTGATCGCCCACTCGTCTTGCTCCATTTTTCAATTTCCTCTTTTTTTTCCCTTTTCTCCTCTAGAGTTCCATTTGAAACGGTGTGTCTCGAAGAGGAGAAGAGATCAGGAAGAAAATGGAAGGTCTTGACGACATTTCGAAGGACAATTAATTGGCAAATTTTAATTAAATGTTCCTCTCAAAGTTCTGATTAACTTAAGCTAAATATTCTTCTAGCTTTGATTTAAGTTTATTAAGTTTGAATTAACTTAAATTGCTCTTTTAATGAAGAGAAGTAAACATGCAGCATATCCTCATGGAATTGTCTGCTCTAAACAATCCAGAATTTGTATTGGTGTAAATACTAATTAATTATTATGTGTTATTGTTATAAATTATTACATTATCATATTAATCCTCCTAGTTTAAATAGGCGTACCTGATTAAAAGGTGGTTTGACAAACGAAAAAAGACTTTCAGTATTTAACAATCTCGCTCCGTACAAATAAATGGTATCAGCAATGTCCTATGAGTAAAAATAAGAAAAGAATGCTAAATAAACATATAATCGTAACTGAAATTGTAACAATGATAATTAAAATTATAAATGATTAGTTTCTGATTTAATTCTTCATGAAAATGTTGGCAATATTTAATTAAAAATGTTACAGAAACTGTGTTTATTATTAGTGACTGTTGCAATTATACATGCTATTATACGTTGTAGTACTATGTTTGTAGTCAGTATTAATACCAGTTAAATATCAGTTAAATTTATAATTTTGGTACTTTGTTACAACTTTTTAATAGAACATTTACGATCGTATATTTATATACATTCATCTTACATAACATTCTTCTTAATTATAGAACATGCTGCCATCGTTTGACGAGATAATGACCTTGTACATCCGAAATATAACTGTTACAGTTCTTCAGTTTCAATGTAGTTGAAGTTCTCTTATAATATACATAAACTATTTTTGGACTTGGCATTAATGACCTGATTTAAGCAAAAGTAGATACGTCCTTTCTTACTTACTTAATACGACAGAATTGTTGCATTATATCACATTACATTAACTATGCTATTTATTTCAACATACGTCATTTATTGAAAAGAGTTTTGAAACAATATCAATCGTACAAAATCGACACAAATTAAAAAAGGTACGAATATCATCGGACAAATCAAGCGGAAGATGAAAAATGGGACTTCATCTCGAAAGATATCGCGAATTTTCAACTGTTTGATATTCCTTTTATCGAGGGGGTGACAATTTGTACTTCGTACTTTTAATGATCTTTTCTGACAACCGATAACCCGTTACCTGGGCTACAGACACCGTACCCACTACGAGATGACACAGCTACTTTGGTCGCTTTCGCAGTCTGACCTCACAGCCTATCGGTATCAAGTGTCATGGACCTCCTCGAAGCCTTCGATTTTTCTTTGGGCTCGCTTGTACGTGTCGTACAAGCTTAGTCGGAGAATATTAAAAAGAAAAAAAGAAAGAAGAAAATAAAGAACGTGGAAAGAGATACGTGTGAACGCGAGCGTGCAACAGTCACGGTCAACCGGTAAAATTTTTTGGAGAAGGCATAACTGCGCGGCTTAACGATAGGTCTCGAGAATACCAATTAAACGAGAAGGTACACACTGTCCATTTTCTGGAGTCCAATTACGCGAAAGGCGCGAACATGGACGCATTAGCGAGTCTCGGTTCCAAACTGAGGTTCGGTGAACACCTCGACTACCTGTAGCTTCGAAAAACAGATGTATAGTAATCAAGCGTAGGCCATTTTCGAGCAAATGGCACCATTTAGTATTATTATAATATATACAGGGGAAGTAATGTGTTTAATAAACTTAATTTCACTTAGAGTTCACGAACTTTGGTGAATTTCTAAATCACGATGCTGCGTTTATTTATTTATTTATTTATTTTTTAATGCAAAGTGTTTCTTATAAAAGCACGAAGTTTTGAGAGTCTTTCGCAGAGGGGAAATAATTTTAATCTAATTGTTTCATTTCATTCGAGAAGAATTTTTATCGGTAATGCTCCATTATAAAAAAATAAGTGAAAATATTCTTCGTGGGACAATTTTTTATATAAGCGAATATGAATGCAACACCAGATATGAAAATATGTGTTCTAACGTTCAAATAATACACGTTTATAGCGGCAAGGAAGGAGCATATACGAAATAAAAACGGGAAAAAACAATTGCTTCTACCGGGAGCTAATAAACTTTCGAGTCGTAAAAATGAAAATGAGAATTTTACGTTTGGTAAACCCAAGAAGAGAACAGTTACGATACGAGTTCTAAGCTTAAAAAGTCATATCTCTCCCTTCCTTCATCCATTTTCGCGATACGATCGCCAATAAAAAAAAAAAAATATATATCCACTTCGTGAGATTATCTTGGCAAATCAACCTGAATCCAAGCTTGAGGGAAATCAAGAAATCGGTAAATTTTTGTCAGATATTTTTTGTTTGGAATGGAGGAATCAGCCAATTAAACTGCACGGTGGCAAGTTCGAGGCAGTCGCAAAAGGTCTTCATTAGGAAGGACCCGATGGCGGAGTTGGCTACCGCACAACAGTTTAGCTCGGAAGTTAAGTGTTGCGTCTAAGAAGAGCTATCATTAACTCGAGAATAGGGTCTGGGTATTAGGATTAGTGGGCAAAACGTTTTGGATAGGGTGTTTCTCCACTATTTAACTCCGCAGTCCCTGTCCCTTTGGCCACCTTCCGAACACAGTCTGTGATCATCGCGACTTCACCTCTCAGCTGGTGTTAACATTCTTCTACCTCGGACCAGAGACCACCGGAAGAGGGATAGACACCTTCCGGTGATCGTGACGCGCGAGAGAAAGATAGCGAGACCGAACGAATCGATGAATCGTAAGCCGTTTGTTCTCTGCTGATCTGTCTAATGCCCTACTTACGTGATCTATCGTTTTTTATGTACAGTAGAATGGAGTTTACGCGGATTCTATTTATTTGAATCAAAATTCAATCAATATCTGATTAAATGAACAACCGAACTTGTATTGTATAAATGAAAAATCACCAGCAACAATTTCGGGTCTAATGTCTATTACCTATCCCACAATGAATTTATACGAATATCGATTATGATATAAAATATGTGACACGTATAAGAGATATATCAATAGAGTGTTCAAAGATCCGAGCAATGGTAAATAACAGTCTAAATATAGCGATACAATAGAAAAGAATTATATTCCTGTTCTCCCGTACGCAATTTTCAAATGTTGCGTAGAGAAAAAAAATTTGCTTCGTCGAAAATTGACAAAATCACGCTAGAAATCGAGTTTTCTGAATTAAAAAATAATAAGCGTACATACACGTATATTTTGCAAGTATATATATCCAAAGTTTGTACTATGAGTTATTAGTTGTCAGATTCTTGATTGGAACAAGTTTATTTCCGAGAAGAAAAGGTTATTAATTAATCAGAGCTAGTTGCTCACACAATGGAGAAACATGTTCTTTTCGTTGAAAACCAAATAGCATTTGAAATTCGCGCATAGAAAGACGTAAACATATTTCGTCAAGTCGGTACTTAAAAATCGAACTAAAAGATGTATTGCCAATTGTTTCTCAGTGTCGTTTTCCTTATCAGTCGTCAGGTTAAGATACGCAGTGTATGTTTGAAGCGATTTTAGTGAAACGGAAAGTAGAAGAAAGCAAAGGACAAACAGAAGGAAACGAAAACTCTCGAGACTCTCGAGACTCCCATGATTCAAGATCTGTCTTGAGACCTTTCGAGAGTTCCAAGCACCGAATCACTGTTCAAAGTGACTCAGATTCGTCGTCAAACATACAACATACAGATTCGAAGCGATTCCAAGTGTCTCAGATCCCGTCACCACTACTCGTATCGCGAACTCCCTGCAGCACACGCACGTCGCGTATAGCCTGGCAACTCTGGCAGCCTTGGCTTTTCTGAAGAAACTGTCACTCACCTCCGTGTACGTCAGCGACGTCGCCAACTACGCACCACTTTAGAAATTCGCCAAGAATGGGAAAACAGTGGTAGATCGTTAGACAACAGCCCTCTCCTTCTCTCTCTCTCTCTCTCCCTCTCTTTCTCTCTCTTTCTTTTTCTTTCTGCGCGACTTTTGCACTCGATCCACGGCCGGAACTTGGCCGTTCCGATTGTTGCCCGGCCGGCGGATGAACCAAGCGGATCGTCGGGTAGATCCTCAGCGACAAATTTGAAGAACCGTTCGCCACGAAAACACGGAGAGATCACGATATGAAGTTGAGCCGAGCCGAGCTGAGCTGAACACGAAACTGTGCTGCCGATCTCTCGTGTTCCGTTCTCCTCCACCTCCTCTCACTCTCCACCTCCACCACCGTAGTCTCCTTCAGCTCCTCCTTCTACTCGGTACGTTCGGTTCCGCGCCCGTTCCCGTTCCGTTCTCTCTCTCTCTCCGTTCACAAGTTTCCTCAGGTATTCTCGCGTGAACAGAGAAAGAGAAAGAACGATCGCTGCCCGAACAGGATGGAGAGAGGGGAGGAATCAACGGTAAGCAAGAGAGATCTTTGACTACCTATACAACGACGTCGCGTGTACTGTAAAAAGCAAGATCGCCCGAGGCTTTACACCTCGAACCAGTAAAACTTGTCGTACGCTAGTGCCAAAGTGCGTTTCGTACCGGGTTCTGATTGCCAGTTTCGATGTGTTGCGTCGGTTGATCGACGACAGAGCGGGGGGTTTGGTTGAATTGAACCCTCTCGGTCCTGCTGGGACACGCAGGTTGTTGTAAATGTTTCTCATTGTTTTGGGGGATGACGCGCGTTATACGTTATCTTGTGGCTTTTAGCCTGTCTAACGTGCAGGTCAAGTGGTGTGGCCGCAGAGTCACGTTTGTTAGTTTTTACAGAGACAATTGAACAATTCCGCCTCTTGGAAGTCAAACTGATCAATTTCACGTTTTATCGGTCTCTCAACTTGCGCAAACAATGTTCGATTCCTAGAAAGAAATTATTTACATGTATGAGTTCATCTGCTACAGGAGGATAGTAATTACGAGTGTCAAGTTCAATTTGAAAAATGGCGTTTCTCACGTCATCATTTTTTCCTGCTCTTTGATTTATTGAGTTGATCAATGTGGCTTCCGAATTACTCACACATGAAAACTGGCGGCGCGCGCACGTCCCACTTTTAAAAATTGCACGCAAATTTCAAAATTTTCCGCACACTCACCTCCATCTCAATTGTCAATAGTCAATTTCTGGAAGAAAATAAAAATAAAATTCCAAAGGAGAACGCTCGTGTCAAAGCAGTTAAAGCAACGAAAGTGAATTCGCCTCGAACGTACTTGGTGACACGCGACAGGGTTGACAAATGGAAGAAGAGTGGTACAGTTTCACGTTCGCCAGGAACTTCCACCTCTCGCGGGCGTAAAATGAAAGAAGCGAGACAGTTTCGTAGAAATTTTATTTCGATCGGTTGCGCGCGAGTGCTACGTCGCGGAGCACTAGACCAAGTCGTCTTTGGTTTCAACTACGTGTCTCGTGTCCAACATCTTTCTATTCCGAAGGTCAGGCGGATCCTCCGCGTGTGTCACGCATGGTAATCGTATACTCAAGCGACGGAAACTGAAGACCCTTACAATTTCTCTTAATACTTTGTCTCCTCTTTTGTAAGAGCATCGATGCTCCAGGTGATGTGTCAAACTTGATCGACGCTCACGTCGATTTTGTTATCCATCAGAGTGCTGGTGTATCGAGTTAAGCCAAGAGCTGTTCGCCTGAGTCGATTCACGACGGGTCCCAGATCGTTGTTTAAATATTCTCTGAACTCTACGCATTTCTGCTTAGTGTTGATGTCGCTGGAGCTTCCCCAAATGATGAGACCATCTGCACCGAGGTTTATGATCTTTTTGAGTGTTGCCTCGAGATCATCCTAAGGAGGAAAGTTCATTTTGAGGAACAAAATTGTCCGGTTCGTTATCGGTAGATTTATTGAGCATTTTTATGAATTTCTATGAAGACGAGTAAAGAATATTTTCACCCGTCAGAGTATCTTCCAATGTTCAAACTTCAAAGCAACTCACCTTGCTCAAATTCGTGTCCCTCTGGTCCTGGTATTTGTACCAGTAATACGGTAGAACCTGCTTCCTGGTCATCATTTGCTTGGCTATTCTCAAAGCTTCTTTGACACGACCACCTACGAGACCCACTCGTTGATTGCTCGTTAGGCTCAGTCTCAAGTAAACCGAGGGCAGGAGGACGTTTTGCAGCTCGAACAGCCATGACATTCTGAATGGAGAAGCACACGAGTCTGTGTTGGGCTTATCGAGAGAGGCCGATTAGATAAGACGGATGTAACTCCCTCCAGGATTAGGTAGAAATTTTCACCGGTATACGACTCTTGACACTGACTCACTTAAGGCTCGAGCATTGTAACGTTCATGGTCGATTCGTAATCTCGTTACCTTAAATCTCTAAGAAACTTCTCTGTTCTAACTAGAACACACGATCGGTTCGTGAAACGTGCCAATACATTAAGTGGCGCGTAAGTATCCGTACACAGTGAAACTGATGCGATTAAACTAGGATTGAACTAGGATTAGTTGCATAGGAGAGGCTCACGACAGAGATAGAGCAAATTTGGTTATCAGTAGAATGCGGATATTTATGCATTTTGAAATTTTACTTAGGTATCCGAAGAAATTGAGAAACTGAAGTAATTAATTATTGTTATAAGTTACTAAGATTATTGTTATAATTATTATATTGATATATTATTTATATAATTAGTTATATATTGTTATATATAGTAATGAAGTTATTGGAAAATGAATTAATAATGAAACCTAAATAAAAATTTGTTTTTATCTGACTCTCATTTTCCAACAAAATGGGATAACTCTTAATACAAATTGAATCGAGAAATCACACGTACCATTTATATCTATTTTGTTCAAACAAAAAATATTTGTTATCATTAAAAAGATATTACTCGTTCGAAAATGATCCAACAAATCTAACAGTAATTTATTCTGTCACAATCTCAAAAAGTTTCATAAAAATCCACAGTCTATTAATTACATACTTGTCGTTTTCCTGCTGAGTGACAGCGTCGCAGTGTGAACTGGGTTGACTCGGCGTCAGATTGTAGCAATAAGGGTAAGCATAGTAACCCCATTTGGCGTACGGTCTGATCTGTTTGGCAGCCTTCAACGTCTCCTCCATAAAAAGCCTGCCGTATTTCTCAAATTGTCGTCTCGCTTCCTGCTCGACGCTCTGATTGTCCCAGAACGGATGTTCGTGTCGAACTATCTCTATCGAGAGTTTCTTATAAGGCTGAAGGGAAGCCCAATTCTGCCGGAAGATCGGTCTCCAACTTTCGAAATCGATCACCCCGACACCGTGAAACGATTTGTCTGGTATCTGATGGATCAAGTGCTCCCGAAACACTTCCAGATGCTTGGTGAGATTACCCTCTTGCGGAACACCGCCGTTTCTCATCACTACGTTTCCTGAACAACGTTCAAACGTTCTTTCCTTCCTCCAATCCATCGATAATTACACACACGACAGAGTTGGGCACAAAAATTTAATTAACAATCGACGATTAAGTTTTCGTTTTGATCGCGCGATTATAAATTAAGGATTATAAATTCTCAAGAGTTGACGCTGAATTTTAGGAAACACGTTCTTCTATTTTATCATTTTATTGTCTAAATGTTTATAAATTTTTGAAATGTATTTCCGCTGTTTCTTTTCCTCTCTCTTTATTGCAATTTCACAATTTAATAAAATAATAAATACGATTAAAAAAAATGGAATATTAATTTGACTGAGATTTTAGTCAAATTTCATTTAAACACCAATATTTGATAATTGAAGAACAATTTTTTTATTTGACGATTATAACGATTAACTCTACCGATTAAATGAGTCGACAATTAATGATTTTTCGACAATTAATTTCCTTTAATAAAGATTTGATGATTAATTCCATTAATCCCACGAACAGGAGACGAATTGTTCCGCAAGAAATTAATTAAAAATCAGCTAGAACATAGTTGAAAGATAACAAGCTAAATACAACAGGAGTTTTTCATATGAAATTTCGGGATAAACATGCACGAAGTGTGGATTCAAAGAGTTCTCTCATAGAAATTTACCTAATTTTTTAATCAATTGATTCATGCTTATGACAAATTAAAAACTTTAATGGATTAATATGCCCAACCCTGTCACACAGTTGATAAAAGAACAAAGTAATTGTTTTACCGTTCGAATCTTCCAGCATCGCCGGGAACGTGCCAGGATCGTAAAGGATCGCGATCTCTTCGCCACGGAAATTATCCATCGTGTTCTGTAGGATGCCGTATTTCTCTGATACTTCCTTAAAGTGGAGCCCATACTTATGGCACATAAACGTGGGCACGTTCCAGTAGATGTTGAACTCGTCGGTTTCGTTGTTCTTGGGGGTAGTCGGTACGAGGCTGACAAGAAAGAGAAAGAGAAAGAGAGAGAGAGATGAGGTGTTAGCGTCGAGTCGAGTCGAGAGAGCCGCCGGGCCAACGACACACGAATTAGATAAGATATTTTCAGATGTGAACTTGAACGCTTTATGGATGTATTTCAGGAGGGACGCGCTTGCCAACATTCGCATTTTCTTTTTTTTTTTTACTCTTTAATCTCCTATATCTTTTATTCTTTATGGAGAAAAGTGCAACGTACCTAATATAAAATTAACATTTAAATTTAAATTAATAATATAATATATAAACTGCAATACGTGTTTCCTGAAATGGTACCTGTCTTTTCTAAATTTTTTTTAGGAATGAATTTTTTAAATTTAATTTATTTTTTCATATTAATGTATAACGTAATTCAGAAATTGAGAAAAATTCAGAGAAACGATGAAAATGCACAAAAAAAAAAGTAACACAAGTTTTCATTTTTGTTTTCTTCAATAATTTTAATTAAAAGAAAGAAAAAAGAAAGAGCCATACGTGCACGTATACGTTCGGTGTGCCCAACGAGGCTAAATTTAGAAGAGACAAAGGATAGAAGAGACAAAGTCGATTGTTCGCAAGGCATCTCGACGATTAACACGTGTGCAAAGTACCCGAAAAAGAACGCGTCGATCCGAAGTACAGGAGCTAGCATCAACAGCAGTTGGAGTATCATCTCGGTTTGATGATGAGTCGAATGCCACGATCGTGTCGATTATTAACTAGCGAGCCTGCAACGAGGAAGTAAACGCGTAGTAGAATCAGCCTACGGGTAACTTATTGATTTTATCCTGCTTGCAGATAAGACCAGAATGACTTCACGAGGTGCTCAGTCAGTGGTCTTCGTGAATAAACGTCAACGACGATGGTGTACAACAGCAGTGCGACTGAATTCCGCTCGATTTCAGGCCACTATTTATTCTACATCGTGTGTCTCGTGTTCCCCACCTACATGTTGTTCGTCAGCGCTTCGTGGCTGTTATCTGCTCCGGGTATTGTTCGGTGATTCCTCGTTTCCGTTTTCCCTTTTCTTTCTTCTTCATTTCCCCCTTCCTTTTTTTTTTTTTTTCTCTTCTTCATTCTCCGCTTCGTGTGAAAGAACATCACGCGTTAGCGATCAATCTTGCTGACAATCGGAGTGCATTGAGCCCCGTATGGGAAACACTCTGGCGAAATTGGTACACTTACCCGACCAAGGACCATGCGAGAGTTGAAGGCCTTCGGTGGAGGATCGACGATGTTCCATCGCGTCGTTCGGATCCGTGGTTCACCTGACGACCGCCCGTATTTTTTTCGGATCTGCCAGACGTATTCCAAGAATCATCCGCTGCAACTGTGCACGCCGATTAGAATACGAATTTTTATGCAAATCTGTTCTCTTGGAGATGTTCGTTTCACATTAAATTCAATTGTGTATTCAATGCAATTTCACTATTATTCCCAATTAGTAAACAATTTAATAAATTTCCATCTTCCTACAAATGCATAAAAATTCGTACTCTATCAACTACTAATGGCATAGTACTCGATACAGAGTGTCCAGTCAATCAAGATCCGACTTTTCATGAAAAAATGAGTGGAAAATGTAGTAAAATAAAGTATGTGAAATAAAGTTTTTGCGCACGAGGCTACGTTTTCGAGAAAAACGATTTTGAAGATCAACCCAGTGCACTTGTACTAACCGTGATTTTTAACTTAACAGACTTCTGTTTATGGGGTTTCATTCAATCAAGAGCCTTGCCCGGTTGTACCACCGGTTACCGGATTAAACTGCCTTGATTGATTTTTTCGTAGCATGCGTTATCTAGAATATAGGTATATATGGTGGTAAGAATCTCAGAAAGTATACAACACGTAGACTGTGAACTTTTATGCAAATTCAAAATGTGCAATGCAAAATGTAAAATTGCACAGAATGCGCGCAATATGAAAAGAATGTAATAGCATATTCAAAATGCAATGTCTTCTTTAATATTTACAATGTAAAACAATTTTTGTTCTCAAAGGTTTTATTTTTTTTTTTATATCGAAAATACATAGAATTTGAATAAAAATCCGCAGTCTAATAATGTGAAATGATTTATAAATTTAATAATATAATAAATAACTAATAATTTAACAAAAATAATAAACATAACAATTTATAAATAAAATCATTTTTAAATATCTATATAAACTGAAGTAATTTACAATATATATAGTTATAACATGTAGTTTTGTTTTACATTCGATTTTTACATCCCACAACCGCAACAATAATTAAAAATAATAGCAAACTATTTCTCTGATTAACCGTGTTATAATATCTAACAATTATAAGGATGCTACAGATAGTATATGCGGGTAGCCCATATATATTTCTACTATACATTACTCCTGAATTATCCTTTTTCGTTGTACTTTTTGTACATTTTGCGATCATATGGAATCTAATAGAAAAATTCTTCAGCCTGTTTGTCAAAAAGCGTGTTCCCTCCCATTTTGCGAAATTTTTGCCAATGGAATACACTGTAATTAATTTTATTCACGTTTGAACAGCCGAATTTGAAAATAATCATGAATCTCATACGAGCAAAATAAATCGTCGAGACTGGAGGTAACGAACGAGGTCCTTAATCTTAATCTGGTCGGATTGACTAGGTGAAACATTTTTAGGGTATTTACAAGGGTATTTAAGTTCTCTTTCGTGGGTTTCTTTTTACACATTAAGATGATAAAAACACGATAACAACCAAGGCAATAATAAATTTCACTTTTTACATTAATCATACAAATAATATCATAGTAATGATAAACGTTTCAGGTATTTATCACCTGTGAATATAAATGATTTCACAGTTGAAATTAAATTAAATACAAATTAGTAATCATCGCGAAAATCGAAAGATAATGGGAAAGATCAAATTGAATGGAAGATGAAACGATGAACATCAAAGAGAATTTCACATCTGTTCAATACTATTCTAGAATTGATGGGTGAATTTTCTACTGCGAAGTTATACGATCAAAGATATTTTTTCCTGTCACCATTAGTTTGCACAATCGTTATTCACTTGTGCACATCGAAGAGTGTGTTATTTCGTAATGTCATGTTTCTAGATAAACGACATATCGTAGGATGTATAGAGGACAATTGATTGAAGTTCAATAAATAAAATCATTTATAGATTGTAAATGCTTACGCAAATTTAAATTTCCCAGTATATCACTAAAAGAATAGGAATTAAATAAAAAAATTGCTTCTATCCTTGAATAAAGAGTACCTTGCTATGAATGTTCTATATATTTTTCAGTATTACGTGTATTATATGCATTTTTGGACCTTGAAATTTAAGTGCATAAAAATCCGCAATTTAATTATCACAAAATGAATATTCGCAATTCAGGCAATATCAAAATAGGCAACACAGATTGAAAAACGTTAGCAATACAAATAAATGAAAAGAAGACGAACGTGTAAATATTAACGAGTTTAATCGTCACAGGGCCATGGTTTGGCGCCTTTTATCTTGAAAAGACCTTGCATGTCAGTTGTGCGTATATTGTGTTAAATATTGATCTGCAGCAACTGTTACAAAGACCTCGAGTATGTATTAAGAACCACAGGCTGCTCTCACGTAGAGTATATATGTACGTCAGCCGAAAGAACAGAAATAAGAAAGAAATTAGTCGAAAGCTTGAAATTATCAAGATTAAGAGAACAAAAATAAAAAAAGAAATTAGCCGAAAATTTGAAATTACCCGAAATACAGCCTGAAATTGTATATATTTGTTTTAATGAAGTTTACATTTGAACAATATAAATTACGTTTGATGCCGCACCGTTGGGTCAGCGGTATTTCCCTTAATGACAGTCCTTAAAAACTGGTTTCTTTCTGTGTCTTTTTAGTTTTACCGCTATCTAATCGTCGCCGGAAGCGGGTTCGTTATGCAATCATGTGCTTCGAAGATACCGGAAAAGAAAACGGTACCACCAAAATTAATGATCGAGCGATCGTGAAATCTTCCGTGCCGCCAATAAACGACGCATCACATGCGATAAGAAGAATTTTTATTCTGTGCAGGAGTGTATATATGTAGGTTACAAGTGGAAAGTGAAATTTATGATGTGAAGAACGAAGGGAAGGTAAGTGGTGGTAAGCAAACAATGGACCGCTTTACTTCGATCTTTTATTTAAATTTTATCTTCCACTCTCATTTTGGCATACTTTTCTATTTAATCAAAACAGGCGTCGGGGGATAAACGTGTTAATTTAAATAAAATAGCGCTCAAGAAGCTTTTTTTTTTTCGTCAAGAAGTTTCAAGTAACTTTGCGATCGACGATGCCTATAGGAAGGAAATTTGTCCCGCATAGTTTTTTTGTAAATTACTAGAGCGTACGATAATTATCTACATTACTCGAGTCACGCAGATACCTATATACACGCGTTGCACATGCATATTTCAACCTTGAACTAATGTCATGACCAAGAGTGGAGTCGGAAGCTCTCCGACATGAAACTGACATTAGTTCAAGGTCGAAAAGATAATATCCGCGAAACCAGCGAGCTCAATGGAACATCCTACTTTAACTCGTTAGATAGGAAATATCGATTCCTTTCTTTCAATGTGCTTTGGATGTTCGACGGTACAAGTCTAATCATATCATTTGCTCCCAGTTTCAATGTCCCTTGTATATTATCTTCATTTCCACCGTTTATCGTCATTTTCTGAGAAGAAGAAGAAAGTTTTTCTTCTTCTTCTTTCTTTTTGGATACGTTCATCTAGACTTTATTGGAGCACTAAACCAATTTTCCCGGGCGTCATGCTAGGACAACGCCAATTGTATAAATAATATTGCAGATTTCCATCACCTATGCCAAATTTTAGTGGTTCTAAAAACTGTTTGTTGTCCATAAGATCCAATGCATTAAATACATCGAAATCAAGCTGAAAATAATAGGTAAATATGTTTTCTTTTTTTCTCTTATATAATGAAGGTACAAACCGTGGAACTTACATTACGAGCCGATATAAGTGCATCGGTCATGAGTTCGAGCCAAGGCGTTGCTGTGGATACGTTGTAGAAACTGTATGCAGCCCTGAGTGTCTTGTGTGTCTGGTGATGCATTATCGAGCTTGGCAGCGTGTAGTAGCTAACCATATCGGTAATTTTGCCATCTTTTTCTACTACAAAAGTATTAATAATCTCGTTCTGTGGAAGGAACCAATGTCGGAACTCTTCGATGGAGAAGACTGGAGCCAAGTCAAATTTTTCCAAATACTAAACATAAATAAACTGATAAATAAATAATATTCTGTGAATTAAAATATTAATATATTCATTTAAAAATAATTACATCAGTTAATATCTTATGGGCTTGAGGTATGTCTGCTTCGACTAATTTCCTAAATCCTGGCACTTTTGTACTCTCTGGCAGTTTAAACAACTTTAAAGTTCTCTGCATAGTCATATTGCGAGACAAGTGAGAAAACTTCACTTCAATTAGTTTTTTAGGATTGAGAGAACGATGCCAATACCTTTGAAAGTGAATTCGTAGTTAAATGACAATTAAATGACAAATGAGTAATGTAACTAGTACAGTGACATTGGTACAGGCATTTTGATACAGACACTCACCTGCAAGTTGCTATTGGTTTTGGTAGTACAACACCAGCAGTATATACAGCCTGAAATATACCTTCAAGATTAACTCTCCTAGTTATTTCACGTATCAACACCGGTGCAACTCGCTTCGACCTCAGTTTTTTGTGTACACATAAGAAATTTATTTCCACCATCTTTTGGGTACTAAAATTTTCATTTCATCAGTTACCAGAGGATAAATTACAAATTTACTGATTCGACGATTTACTCATTCGAAACTTACTGATTATAAACACGCAGAGTAGCTGGAATAGCAGAAATAAAACCGACTAGACGTCCGCTTTTAGTCACTCGTACTCCGCAGTGCCATTCTTTGCACCATCCAGGAGATTGCAACGCCCTAAAAGCATATCCTATTAGAAATCAAGCTATGTTAGATCTTAACTTTCACAGCTGATATTTTACTTACCACTTCAAAAAGTTTGGTGGATAATCAAATCTAAACATAGCATCATCATCCTCCACATAATTCTCAGACAATAAAGTATACAATTCTGACAAAACCAAAGGATCATCAAGGTTTAATGTGTCCCATTGAAAGTCTGCTGGCAATGAATAAGGTTCTGCTCTAATTGATGTTCTGTCAGACTCAATCGGTTCATTTTTAACTATCTTCTCATCTGTAGAAAATTTTCACAATGTAATTTGATGTATTTAAAGTTATCTTTTAAGGTTAACATTGAATAAATGTATTTAACAGTTTACCCATTTTTGGTACTGGCTGTGTACTCCAAAACTGATAAGGTTTTTGCATAGCTTCTTCTTGAGTTTTGGCAGGTTTCTGTTGTATATTAAATACTTCCATTGCCATTTGTATATCCTTGATAGAAATATTACATGCACTATGCAGTTCATGCTCATCTCTATGATTGTGATTATCGCCATTGCCATGTGACATCTTGTTCTTCTTCTTGCGATGTCTCTTTACAGAACTAAATTAAAAATACCATTCCTTTATTAGTCTATACAATAATAATGAGGTTAAGGATATTAAAACTTCAACATCTTCAAAGCACGATAGAATGTGTAGCTATTGATTGTAATGTAGTGAAAAGTCCATATTATTATATACACCTGTTTCAAGTTCACTAATATTGCAATATCATAATCCTTCTATTATTTCAAATTAATAAGGAAATATTGTTACTAACGATAATACAATGAATGACGAGAAATAACATTAAATTATGCTTACGTTATTGCCGGCCATCCATAACTCACATTCAATCGTATCGCGCATTTTCAAATTGCATCAAATCAACAGTATACAAGTGCTTTTTAAGAATTGAATGAACGGTCGCTCACCTTTTGGATTTCACATCTTTTTCGTGAATTTCATCTTTTTTAGTTTCTCGTTCTACAACTTGACTCTTTTCCTCCATTTTAATATAGATTTTGATGATGCGTATGTATAGACTACAGTGGCGTCGTCTAGTAGCGCCTAGAGGAATAAGAAATGAATCACGTGATGTACGCCATAGGTGATCGTTCGAAAAGCTGTTTCTGCGTCGACGGGTTCAAATTAACGGAGTTTACGGTGGTAAAAATTTGCGATGTTCCACAAAAATTACTCGAAATAGATTTCATACAGTATAAGGAGTGCTAATATTACAAAGTTTTCGGTCGGCGAAAGAAATTACAAGCGTTATTTCGAAAAATTCCGCGCGGGCACAAGACGTCCTATAGCGCGAACACGTATTAGATAGAAACAGATCTTTTTGATAATTCAGCTTAAAATTCGTTGAAATTAGAAAATATTAACTAAAGTCACGTTAGCATGAGTGATAACGTTTAGAGTCGACTTTATGTGAACGAGAAAGCGTTCGTAAAACAATGCGGGATTTCAAACGGCGAGGAAAAGCAATATGGCGTCGAATGCACGGTTTTTGGCGGTATCGTTTCGTCTATTTCATCATCTCCTTGAATCTTTATCATCATGCAATATAAGTAGAAACAAGAATCAATTATCTTTTAATAATATCACCTACTTTGTTCCAAACTGAATATTTTGCAACTAATGACAATAGTGAAATATATATTTATAAATAAATAACCATTTCTATATAATTCAATAATCAATCTATTCTAAATTGATTTCTAATTGACAGAGAATTTTTATTATGTGCCTAGACCAAATATTTGTTCATTTATTACATGACAATCGTTTAGTAAAATAAATAATACCAATACGAACATACATTTGATTGAAGTAGTAGCACTGGGAGGGGGCATGTATTACATTCATATGTAGATACATTTATAATAGGATCACGTGATATCCGCCATATCCATCATGGACGTTCGTTCGAAAAGTTGTCTCTGCGTTGACAGGTTCAAATTAACGGAGTTTACGGTAGTAAAAATTCGCGATGTTCCACAAAAATTACTCGAAATAGATTTCGTACGGTATAAAGAGTGCTAATATTATAAAGTTTTCGGTCAGGGAAAAAAATTATATGCGTTATTTCGAAAAATTTCGCGCGGGCACGAGACGTTCTATAGCGTAGCGTGAACGTATATTAGATGCAACTGGACTTTTTAGATAATTCATTTTAAAACTCGTTGAAGCTAGAAAATATTCGCATGTCGCGTTAGTGCGAGTGCAATTCCATTAGTACGAGTGATAGTGTTTCGAGTCGATTTCGCGTGAAAAAGGGAGTGTGCAAAAATGAAACAACGCGGGATTTCAAACGGCAAGAGAAAGCAATATGGCGTTGAATGCGCGGTTTTTGGCGGGATTTTTGTCGTCGTGCAATATAATAAAAAGAAATAAGAATCTTTATTGTCGTGCAATATAATAAAAAGAAATAAAAATCAATTACTTTTTTAACGATATTACGTATTTTATTTCTAATTGAATATTTCAAAACGATTATTTAGTAAAATAAATAAATAATTCGAACATGCATTTGATCAAGTAGTAGAGGTGGGAGCATCCTATAATAATAGGATCACGTGACATCCGCCATGTTCGCCATGGATATCCGTTTGAAAAGTTGTCTCTGCGTCGACGGGTTCAAATTAACGGAGTTTACGTGGTAAAAATTCGCGATGTTTCACAAAAATTATTCGAAATAGATTTCGTACGGTATAAGGAGTGCTAATATTATAAAGTTTTCGGTCGGAAAAAGAAATTATACGCATTATTTCGAAAAATTCCGCGCGGACAATGAAACGTCCTATGACATGGCGCGAACGCGTATTAGAAACGGACATTTTCATCTTAAAACTCGTTCAAATTAAAAAATATTCGTGTACGGTAGTGCGAAAGTCTGTTATCGGTCCCGTTAACGCGAGTGATAGTATTTCGAGCCGACTTCGTGTGAAAGAAGGTGCGTGGGAAAATTTCAAACGACAAGAGGAAGCAATATGGCGTCGAATGCGCGGATTTTGGCGGGATCATTTCATCGGTTACGTCATCACTTTGAACTTCGTCATCGTGCAATGTAAGTGGAAATAAGAATCAATTATCTTTTAACGATATTATGTACCTTATTTCAAAATGAATATTTCAGAACTAGTGAAATATATTTTTATAAATTAATATATATATGAAATGAATGAATATATTAGTAAAATATATTTTTATAAATGAATAGTGATTCTATACGATTCAATAATCAATTTGTTCTAAATTGATTTCTAATTGAAAGAAAATTCTTACGGTGCGTCTAGACTAAATATATGTTCTTTATTACGTCACAATCGTTTAGTAAATTAATAATATCAGTATGGACATGCATTTGATCGAAGTAGAAGGGGGAAGGGGGGAGAATATTTGTTCATTTAGTCTAAACGCATCATTAGAAATTAAAGTTACGAAAGTCTATTAGGTTCTAATCCTGGACTACACATTTCTATTTATCTTGAACATTTTTTATCTCAATATGTTTAAATTTCATGTATAGTTTCATATGTAGTATCTTGTGCAACGTTCCTTCTACATAATTCAATTTTTTAAATTATTTTTTAATATAGATATATCTATAGTAACAGTATAGTATCAATTCTAAATGAATACTACAACACGTAACGTGTGATAAAATCATCAGGTTAGGTTAAATATGCATTGAATAATGTAGATAAAGGTACATTTGCATCACTGGGTTTGATCAGATTAAGAAATTTGGGTTAATTCTATAGCTCTCGATGTTCCATTGATTAGTTCATTAAACGTTTTTTTTCCTTCTTTTACGTTTTAAGTAAATTCGAATTATAATGCTAAATTTTGTTAAATTTACTATAATTTAGTAGACGTAAATCCTTAGCTTTGCATTAAAATATAGCCTGATACACTACATCACGAAGACTGATAAATCTGTATTTAATATATAACTGAACTACAAAAATTGACTTTTCTAATTTGCTAGAATATTAATAATTTAATTGATTTAATTGATTTAAAATATTCTCCTCTTATTAAAAATCAGTAATAGTAATTAGAGATACTAGGTTGTCGAGGAAACAAGCTATGATTTGAGTGTTGTACCATATCTTTTTTGTTTGCGGTGTGTGTAATGAACTAGAGACTTCCCAGGTGTACTTGCAGACGATGCAGAAGTAAGACTTAAGACTTGCGACTTGCTCGAACTACTCGTTACTGTGTCGAATGCGTCGAAGTTGGCCCTTATATAGGGCCAACTCTCTTCTTGCTCTTCCTAAGGTTCTAGGATGCGATTAGGTTCCTCAGAATTGTCCGGCAAATGTAAATTACTTTACGAGTCTAACATTACTGTCTGGGAAATGTGTCATTTACGTTTACAACGTTACTTGGATATTGTCATCTACAGTGATGCATTTAAAAATCAATTTAATGCGAGCAATCCGATATTTAAAACGACTTAACTGCCAAAGCAACAATCGAAACTTGGAAGGATCGTATAATAAATTACTCCATCAATTGCCCAGTCTGACAATTATAGTCTTCTTTATTTCATTACCAACAGTATTCTTACATCTTCATGCCGAAACAATGTATAATTTCTATATCATAATATATATTCATTTATTCATTTATATATTTATTCATTTATTTACGTGTATAATTGTTAATAATTGTAATAGCAGTAAATAGTCTGTTAGTAGGCGAGTTTGTAGGTATGTAAACAGCTTTTAGGTACGCGTAATTCCAGTTTATCGATAATTCAAATCCCGCGTGCGTCCCGCTCGCGTAATTCATGATTTGCATATCTATTTGTCAAACTGCGTGCAGGAGCAAACTCCTCGATTTGCGCCCCGGGTATAGCCGGTTATTCCAGCGTTCGTCCTTTTTCCTCGTTTTCGCTTAAGAAACTCGATATCCACGGAAACTGAATGGGCCCTCGCGCCCCCGGTTCGACGATCGAACGATAAGAATCGAGTGGAAATTGATTTTCGAATGAATCTAATCTCGCTTTTGGCGCTCGATTTTCTCCACCCTGTTATAAATTCTGCGATACTGGCAGCTTCCGATATCCAGCTAAAAAGGAAACTATTTCATCAAGTAAATTGACAATTTACGGTGATTAACGTTTTCATTAACGGAAAGATAATGTCATCAAGGACCGGCAAATAAGATAGCACGAGATAGTGGAAATAATATTATTATGCAGGTGTAATTAGGAACTTCTTTTCTTGCCTCGGATACATAATTAGCAATTTCTTTGAAGTTGCAGCTGTTAATTAAGGAACTTAATTAATTAAGAACTTTCCACGTAAGCTGGATCAACACGCGCTCCTTCGTCTCAAAGGAGACCGAGAGAAAAAAGAACGAAACCTCAATTGAATCGCGGGGACTGGTTAAATATTCGACTGATGGATCGGTCGGCCGAGTAAATGAAGTCTAACGGAGCAAGCTTGGTCGGAATCGTGAGAAGCAAAAACTATGGAAAGAGAGCGATAGAAACGGTTTGTTACTTTGTTTCGTTGAATGAAATGCATGATCGCGGCGAATCGCATGGGGAATTCATGGCGCTTCAACGAGCGAGTGCCTCGAGGACAACGATCGATCGTTGTTCTACTAGGTACGGAATGGATCGCGGGGAACAGGCATTTTTCTTTCCGCGTCTCTCTTCTTCCTTTCCGCCTTTCCTCGAGGAGTCGAAATGAAATTCCGCGTGTCGAATCAGGGCCTTTGAAACGCGAAAACAATATGAATCTTCATTGTACCAGTTGTACATCAGCGTTGACTGTGCTCGATCGAAAATAAAAATGCCCTTGTAAAATCGGCTCTATGGAAGGTGTTTCATTTTTTTCTTCGTTCTCTTTGGCACTGTAACTTCCTCTGTAGAAAGTTCAATCTCGCTTCGAACTTAGTCTTCTTGTCTGGTGTGTGTTGCGTGTGTGTTTTCATTTCTGTTATTTTTTTCTTCATTTTTTTTTTTTTGTTTTTTTGTTTTTTGGTTTCTTCATTTCTTTTCGTTTTCTAACAAGGCATAGGCAACTACGCTACTACGAGAAGAGAACAATTCCTTTTTCCATCACTGAGAGTCGTTGAAACGACCCTCGGTTAACTATACATGCTTCAGACAGCGCAGGATTCTCCCAGAGCGTTTCTAGCGACGTCTCCCCTAACTTCGGGAGTCGAGCCGGTGCTCCTCGAATCTGTCGATGAAGGGAAAGACAAACAGATTCCCAATTTCGCTAAACACGCTGTCGCGCGATTTAGTAGCGCGCGATTCGCGATTCACTTCGTCGAGGAAACGGAGACGAGAAGCTGATCGATAGAGGGCATAGATCTTTCTCCAAAGCTTCGCGAGAAGCGCAGAGAGCGCAAATACTTTTCTGCCAGTTAATTTTTACTTCGAAGTTACATTTTTAAACGTGAAAGGATGTGTGTGTGCGCGTGTGTAGAGGTGTGACAATGAAGGGACAGGGCTGTCAGTCGAGAAGAGACGAGAGAGTAATACGTAGTAGAGGACAAGAGAAATAGAGACGATTCCGCAAAAAATTCTGTTTATAGTCTCGAATGGTAACCCCGGTGGAGGATGGTAATTCCCGAGCTGCCTGGCGCACCGCTTCACGACGCGTCTTCTAACTAAGAAAATTCTTCCGCGTTTGCTGCTTCCTCAGCAATGATATGCATAGAAGAGTGAGGCCAGGAGCCAGAGCGCGCCGTCCCCGTAGAATCGGCTGCCCTCGACCCCGTTTCTCCCGGGTCGTTTGCGCTTCGACTTCGATTTGGCGCGCCGTTTCCGCGAGAATATGGCGTTGGTGGCGTTGGTCGGCGACTCGATGTTGCAGTAGCTCAGGTCGCAGCAACTGATGCAAATCTGGAACGAAATAACCGAATTTATTTCACCCGATCGCGCGGCTCTTTTTCCTCTTTCGCCCAGAAACCGACAGCAGAGAGAGAGAGAGAGAGAGAGAGAGAGAGAGAGAGAGAGAGAGAGAGAGAGAGAGAAAGAGAGACAGTGACAGAGAGTAAAGTGACAGAGACAGTTCCAGTGACGTGAACTGCGTTTCAGAGAACACACGAAAGAGAGGGCAAGCCAGGCCAGGATACTTGGAAAAAATTCGCTATTTCGCACCTGCTGCGTGTCCATTGGGATGCAACCGACCGAGGCAGGGCCGCATTCCGTGCTGTTCACACAGCTCTTGCTCACCTGAAATATAGAAACGTGATTTTTCGCGAACCATTGTACGTCGGCGGCGTGTTAACGTTCCGTTGCTCGATCGTTCCGCTCGTATGTTCGTTTTCAATCTCTCAACGATGCAACCGGAGGGAGTTGCTTCTTCTTTTTTCAATCTACCGATTGTTCGAAGTATCGATTCTCCCGGTCGTTGGGATCTACCTACATCATCGTCACTCGTTTCTCTCACTGTTTAATTCTTACATGTTCGATTTCGCGTATACAGAATGTTCATCTCGGTGATTGCTACGCGGATTTTCCCTGCTTGTTTCGCTCCCCCGTCTTCTATTCTTGCCGAGCGTTCTGAAACTTTCGAGAGAGAAGAAAAGGGAAAAGCATACAGCGGAGGTTTCTCGCACGAGCCTTTCATTCGAAATGGGGGGGGGGGAGAACGCGAATCATTCCACGTATCATTGCATTTCTGTTCGTATTTGAGAATTAATTTACCCTTTGAGTGCTTAGTTCGTATTAGAACAAGTAATTTTGTAATCATGTAGAAATTAATTGATTTACTCGTCAGAGGTCCAAAAACGATAACGTATTACGATGTATCGAACAAATATACATGTTATACATGATATAATATACATTATATACATGAATCGAAATAGATGGAACGTTTAAAATGTTAATAATTTTTATTTCTCACGATATGCATCTTCCTCTCAGATTTCTCTCACGACTCTTCCTCTCTTTCATTCCAGATTTTGTTTATTTCAAATCGAGACAATTCTATTTACGTACTTCATTCCTCAATTTCATATAATACGCTTGTTCAGTATTTTGGCAATTTTGAGCTAATTCAATGGGTTAACGAAGAAAACGCGGATCGAGAACAAGTATAGAGATCGCGAATAAAAGAATGAATAGACTCTAATTGATTGCGATGTTCGTAATTGAAAGAGTTCTGCGAAAGTGCTTAGTCGATGGATGCTCTTAAGAGAGAGTAGACCTTTCGCCATCACTTTTCCACCGTGAATTCGCTTCTGCAAGTTTATCCATTAACAAACACGGAAATCGATAATGCATTTAACGCTGGGTGAAGCTATTAGCGGGAATAGCGATAAAATTTAGGATTGATCTTCATCGACGGTGGCGTGGCACAATGGTTTTCGCGATAAACATCGAACGATCGTGTCGATTTTATCGCGACATCGCGGCATGGTCACAGTGAGAAGCATGGTTGAACCTGTAACCACAGATTCTACATAAATTATTTCTTATTACCCTTGATACAAAGGTGTACGGAAAATGAACACGATAGGAACGATTTTAAATAATTGAAATCAGTACGAGTAATTTTTTAATATCTCTGTTTAGTTGTTTAGTGTAGACAAGAAATATATGTTGATACAATTTTGCATATCAGGTTTTCGAACTTTAACGAATCATTAGTATTTGCTTATTACGAGTATTTAATAAATCACTAGTATACCATACCTTAGCTCTTAGAATGGTTTTATTCTATTCTCACACTGTATATGATTTCAACATAAATAAAAAAAGAGAACAGAATTCGCAACTTTCAAACGTTGTTTAGATCAGCGTTAATCGGAGCAATGTGTATCGTGTGTTTCCTCTACACTCTAACATTAACAGCAGTGAGAAACTGATTTACGCGACGTCTCTAGTTATTGGTTCAGTTACGCTCTTCACTGTAAATGAAGCAGCGAGAGTAGAATAAAAACGACAGCAGACAGGGAAACGAGAAGGGAAACCACGAGTTTTTAACGCCATCGAACAGAGAGAAAAAATTGTCTTGGCTCGTTCGTTTCTCCTCCTCTTGTCGCGTCTTCAATTTAAAGTCTCCTTCAATGGTAAATTACATCAATTATGCAAACTCGTCCCCGTTGGAATTGTGAAGCAAGAAACGAGGCAGAGTTTCTCGGTTCCAAGGAACGAAGAACGAGCAACACTCGAGGCTACGGTTCTAATATTTCTTGGCAACGACAGAGTTAATCGCGCCGACTCGAAGTTTTTCCGAAGAGAGAGAGAGAGAGAGAGAGAGAGAGAGAGAGAGAGAGGAGGGGGAGGGGATGTCAAGTGAGAGAGGGCGAAAGAAAAAAAGAAAAAAAGAAAGAATTTGCTTGCCAAGACGCTGTTTCCACGACTGTCCAAAATCTGCAGCGATCTGCAGAAGTCTCGGCCACCAACCGGACACGGTGTATCTATCGCCCATTCGTTGCACATCTGCGAACACAGGAGAAAAAGAAAAGGAAACGATAGCTGTAATATTAGGTGAAATTGATATATATATATATATATACAAGCTGCCCCAGTTTTCGTGGTACAATCGGTAAACGAAAAGATTCTACGTGGAAAAATAACCCAAAAATCTAAAATAGAACGTTATGAGAGTCCCATTTACATTACTCGTCCAATACTGTACACCATACGTATATAAATGGGAAATCTGATTCTATAAGCCACGCGCGCTCGTGAAAAATTCATCTTTTTCACGATTTGCGAACAATAATTGTTTCGAGGCGTACTGCCTCTAACTGGCTTATAAAAATATTTATCCATTTTTTTTCTCTCGTTTTTTTGATTGTTCGTTCCAATTCCGTAAGTCAAAAATCAATAAAAGATCGTCGAGATTATAGAATCATCCGGCTTGTATCGTGAAAACTGGTGCACTCTGGCACAACATCAAATTCGTCCGCTCGAATCCGGCTGTGTTTGCGCGGCCGTTTGGTCATTACCAGCCACGATCGATCGTAACGGAAGTTCGACGTTAGTTTCACGAGCTAGCCGGCTCGATATGTTTGTAAAAAGAGTTGCGTGAAATTCGTTGGTCCTGCGGATTCGTAATCGACGTTACGAGAAGCAGAGAGTTGGAGTAGCAGAGTTTGGGAAAATTGGCACGGCCGGTGGGTGAAGTGTAACCGGTGAACTCTGGTTGCTTCTGATGTGCTCGCAACAACTGTGTGTCGCCGTTATGTACGTATGAAGTTTCGGGCTATCGTTTCTCGGCGGTGAGGGGAAGAAACGAGGAGAAAGATATAAGACGATGGCAGCCACGAATCGAACGAATAAATTCCCGGGGCAAAGGATAGTAGCCGGAACTTGCGGCGGGCCATCGACCCGGCCGGAATCAACGATTTTCGATACAGATTTTTCCCGCCGACGGAACTCCTGTTTAGAGATGCCCGGAGTTGATCCACGACGTCGAAGCCATCTTCTTTGCCTTGTCCCGTGTTTTCTTCTCGTTTCACGAAGAAATCGACGACCGAACCTTACCCGATATTGGTAATTCCTCTCGCGACATCGACGACTTGAAGCGTAGCGCAGACCCTGCCCGGTCTCTTGAATTAGGGGCTCTCTCGAGTTTCAACGTTTTACGCGTTCTTAGCGAGTGATCGAACGGTCTGACTGCAATACGATTCCTGAACGTGCAAGGCGAAATAAAACGACTCGACAGTTGCTACAAATAAACAAAAACACTTCGTATTTTTTGAATTTTAAATATTCGTCTGTTGAATTTTGAAATATTTCATACGGAAGGAGTGGGGAGGAGGATTTTAAATATTTCACGATTTTTAATTAATTCGTTCGCGTAATTTGGCAAAATTTGAAAATGCTTAATACCCAGTCAATTGCAGAAGTCTGCGTACATTTATTAAATTTTAAATGTTTAAAGAAAAACGAATGTATGTTACGAAGGCGAATTCGTTTATTAATTCGTAACGTAATAACGTGCAAATTACATGCGACTCGACGTGTATTGAAAATATCAGTTTATGCTTATAGTCAGTCACGAAATTCTATATTCGTCTATTTAATTTCAAAATGTCAAGAGAAAACGGGAATTTGAAGCGTTTTATGACGTAAATATTCTGTAAATGTATTATTACTTAAATTTATACAGAACATTTTCCTGATAGAACGATGACACAAAGATTAACATTCCTTATTGTTGCAAATATAATGTATAGAAAATAATACTAGTCAAATATCCATCCATTTTTTTGTTTTTTCGTTTGATTTGTATATACCAATAGTTAACAAAACTTCCAGTTACATTTCGTTCAAACCACTCTTCAATCTTCAATCAAAAGCACGTAAAACGTTGAGAACTCTGGGAATTTTTATCTCAACGCAAAAATCGTGTCCTCGATCGAACGGCTAGGGGATTGCGGATGAAAAGAAAACCCAGGATCGCGCGTGTACGAGCGGAGGAAGCGTGATACGGAAGCTTAAAGGAAATCGGATGACGGATGAAACGCCGGGGGTGAAGTTTTAAAGACAAATAAAATGTCGATAACTAAACTGTCGATGTCCTGGGGATGTTAAACGAAATTGTGGTCCAGTAGCAGGCAGGTACGATACAGGCATTAGGGACTCTTAAGGGGAACGTTTAATGGACTCGTCGATACCTGGTTATCGCTGACGTTGACGCAAGTGTAGCACGTTAGACCTGCAACAACAGAGGGTGCGATGGAGTGAGTAATAGCGTTGCACGAGGAGACAGCGGGCCGGTTGAAGTACGAGACAAAGGGCGGAGAGACGCAACAATTAAACACGCTTAGGCGTTCCTTCGATATAATTCCTGGCCTGGTCGCAATACACTTAACGTCGCGGAAAATGGATTGTCCCCGTCGAATGGAACTTATAACGAGCGTCGTTGCGATCGCGGTAACAAAAGCTTGTTTCTCCCTCGAAATGCAGCCACACACCCACCGGGAGACCTCGCCGAGCGACGCGACGCATTGTTCCGGTCCGACGGGGTCCAGTCTCGTAATTAATACTTTTCAAACCGTTCAAATTGAAGCTGTTTCCGGGCGTTTTGCCCGCTCCGGCGGAATCGAGTTTACCGTCGTTCGCCTTGGAAAGGTTTCCTACCCATGGACACGCTAATGGAATACAAACTTTTTCACCGGGGGGACTGATGGAAAGTAGGAAATACGAGCGTAGGAGTAGTAGTAGTAGTTGGAGAGGAACGAAATTGGAAGAAAAAGGAAACGAGGGTTTTTCGATCTTTTTTTTTTCTTTTTTTCTCTTAAGACGGGACTCGCCCGTCATTTCTGACGTAGAATTTTTTTCTGAAGTAGATTTTTATTTCTATCTTGTGCATGTGCGTTCGATTCATTTATTTTTGCAGTTGCATTCACGCAACAGAATGGTTATAAATTTGCGTTAACAAAATAATAAAAATATACACACGTGCGTACGGAACTGCGAGGTTCGATTGTTGAATATTACGTTTTCCAAAATTCAAAGTGAAATTCGTATCCTCGAGGGAAGGGGCCAAAAAGTTAATTATCGACCCTTTCAATGCAACGCAATATTTGAACGAAACGTTTCTCGTGTAACAAATAAATTTTGAATGATTTAAAGTGGCAAGAGTTAAATGGCTCGTTCCGATATCGACTCAATACTAGGATTCGTAGTTCGAGTCGTCGATCTTTAAGATTTCCTTCGATTCGATCCAACCAGATTCTATTACTGGATCAAAACCTACGTAAAAACAAAATTACCAAGCCAACTTCCGTCATTCCGAGGAGTTTGCCTCTGCGAATGTCGTTCGAAACCGAGAAAAAAAGAGAGAGAGAGAGAGAGAGAGAGAGAGAGAAAGACAGAAAGAAATTTTAGCTAAATAAAGGATCGGTGCTCCGAGAAGCTTGGCAGCGGACACGGTTGGCGATATTTCAGAACAATATGTTAGAAACCAGGTGTATAGATCGTCGAATGATTTGTGAGAGGGAGGAGGGGAATAGGGGGTGGAATTGGTAAGGGGAAAAGGGGTTAAAGTAGCCGAGGCGAGATTCGTAGAGCGGTCGAAAGCCAGGAAGCAGGATTAGTGGAGCTCGATTGCAGGATTCGAGAGAGAACGGGATAAGCTTGAGTTAGCCGAGCAAATCATAGATCTGTTTGCCTCGTTCCCCGCCCTTTCTCTCTCGCGACTTTTCCCATCCTCTTCCTCTTTTCCGAAGCGCGCGCCGCGACACCGATACCCACGGTAGATGTCTTCCTCCTCCGTGGCGACTCCCTTCAGCCCGTCCTTCTGCTTCGACTCCTCCTTTCCGTTTCCGTTTCCGGAGAGGACGTTTCTGCCGCAAGTTTCCGCAGCCAAGAGCAGCCCGACCATCACCCACGTGATCATTCCTCACATCTCTGGAACGACAGAAATGGGGCTGCGTGTTACAGTGATGAGCATAACTGAGCTAATAGCTAATGTACGATGATTTCGCGTAAATGATGATTTTCCATTCGTTAACAATGCTGGAGCAAACGGAAAATAGACATTGCGGACAACGTTTTGCACGATTGACATACGTTCAATTGGGATGCACGCGCGGACTACATGTTCCCATTTCCGTGTTTGTGAAATTTGTTCTCTGTTAAACTTGTAATGATATGTTGATGAGCTGAAACATGACGTGACAACGTGAAGTTGTGAACGACACGTATCAAAAATGTAACGAGGAAAGAATTTGTCGCTCCTCTCTCTGTCGTGAGATTGCATAGTCGATCGAACTCCGTCTCGACTGTGTTTGACAATTTTTTTCGAACTTGAAAATATTCTATGATTCAGTTCTCTTTTAAATTTGTCAAAAAAATGTATAAACTTTGGCAATTTCGTATTGATTCAACTATTATGATTGGAGGGGATTTTTAGTGCAGTGCTTTCTGCGACATTTAATGTGTAAAACAATATTTTAGTGTGATTCATATTACTATTAATCGTATCTATCGATCTCGCGTAAATCGTTTCAAATTGAAATGTACAAGAAATACGATCTATTGTAATGATTTAAACAACATTTTGTGAATATTTTTATGTGCCTATGATAGAAAGGAGAAATTAATAAGAAGAAATGGTGTTAAGGAATTTCAACAACGATATCTCGAAAATTGAAACATGTGACATGTAGCGTTTTTTTTCAAATTATAGTCTTGCCTACTCTCTCGTGCTTCAAAGCTAGAGAATAACACCTAGATAAACCAAGCGTGTGTTTCACTAGCCAGTTCGAAATCGTCAATTTTCAGCGGGGATCGTAATTCGTCGATAGCATGCAGACAGTGTAGGAAAAAAAAAAAAAAATAAAAAAAAAAACAAGAAAAAAGGACAGAGGACATCGTGTATCAAAGGATTATCGTCGCGCCCGATAAATTACTCTTATCACGCTTCGATACATGACCTATCGCAGCTTCTATCGAATCCGATGATCCTACAAGCTGCTGCATGACGATTACAAAATGACTCGCAATTATTGGGATTAACCCTATTTGGGCGCAGATGGAGAATAATCGTACGATTGTGAAATATTTAAATATGCGTAAAAGGTATCTTTCTCTGCAATTATTATATTGGTGTGTCCTGGCAAACTGTGAATAACTATGGATACTAACGTGAATCGTGTAAATAGAATAACCCTCCTGCTTGTTATTCATTCCTGGTCAGAGGCTAAATCTAATAACGTAGTTGATAAATTTTCAAATTTGATTTTTTTCGGGAACAAAGCCTTAAATGAAAAAAATTTTATTCTTTCTCTGCGACCGATCTCTGCACGTAGAACCATCCCTTGGTCGTCCATAGTTTACCAAACTAAAGCTAAAATATCCCATAGAAAGTAAAACCTAACTAAATATAAAAGTACGAGTGCACATAGAAGCGAAAATGTATTATCGAGTTAAAGTTATTTTCCGGCGCTGTCCGAGGCCGTCCTTAATCCTCGCGTTCATCGACGAACAAATGATTATCACACACGCAAGACAATTATTAGTTGACAAATTGGAATAGCCTCTATCAAATGATAACTTTCTCTCTTGCAATTAAATGACGAGAGTTGAACGTTGGTATAAAGGAAGGAGAGTGAGAAAAATTGCGGCGGGGTAAATTTGTTTGGTTAAAGTTTGAAAATTGACGAGAAAGAGAGAGGGAGAGGGAGAGACGAGAAGAAAAATCGTCCCCCCCGGACGCGTTGTTCTAACGGAGATATCGGAATTTCAATTTGCCCCGGTTGATCGGAGGATTTATCGTCTCATACGAATGAAAATGGCTTACGAAGACAGAGTGGAAGACGAGGGAAAACGTCTTTTCATCGGCGCGAGCGGGGGAAACCCTCGCGCAGCCGACCGGATACGCCAGAATTCAAATCCGGATCAGGAATTACAGGGGAAAGGGTTTGAGAGCCGGGAGGGCGCGTCTAGTTTAAATCCTCATAGAACACGAGGACCACAAGGACCGGACTCTGTTAAGCTACTGTTCGTTCTCTTGTATTTCGCCAATATCAACCGATGTTCTTCTTCCGTTCTTCTTTGATTAACTGTAGCGTGTTTCTTCTGGCGATCGTTCATCCACGATAGAAGACAGATAAATAGGCAGGGGGAATTCGGAAAAGGGAAATTGGATTCTGGGATTTGCGAAAACATAGAAATGCATCCTCAAAGCTCCTCCTTACGTTAAGTCGAAAATCTGAAAGAAGAAGGAAGAGAGAAGTTCGCGAGGAAATATTAGTAGGGTTAGGGTTGGTTATTTGAGCTTCGACTTCTTAAGACTTAATCTCGAACTTTGCGCGGGATCGTTATTACGAGGCGGTAATAGTTTTTCACGTTAAAAAATATCGCGTACTTCGGGATGCAAGAATATTAAATACGAGAAGGTTATTTGAATAATTCTGCGGTGGGGATATTTGAGTCGAGGAAAGAGCGTTATTTAAGAGCTAATAAAATAAATAATAAAACAGCTTCGAGGGACGAAATTCGCTGTTGGATTGTAATAATTATATGTGGGATGGGCAAATTCTGAGAAGAATTCTGGGTCCAGAACTTTCTCCAGTGTCTAACAATGGTAGCCAGATGTCCCAAATGCATTGTAGAGAAGATTAAGCCTGGGACTTGGGATTGTTTATGGCTAGCCCTCCAGGCCTAGCATTTAAGATATTAATGGATGCGTTTGCGTGGATGTGCGTATGAATGACGAATTTTTGTGCAAATGAGGAAAAAGGCAGTGAGTTTGCGAGCCGCGAAAGCGAGAAGACAGAGAGAACTGTGAATATTGAGTAAAACGTCAATTTATAATCATTATTAAACGAATTTTCTTTATTTAACTTTAAATAAACAACCATCTTTTACCAAAATTTCTACATATATGTGAGGAGAATGCGGATGATTTTCTAAAGATAATTGATAAAAGATTACTTTACCTATAAAATATTACAAGAAACATTGTACCTTGAACATTTGATATTTGATTTTTGTACTTTCAAATTTTCTACAAATGCATCAAAGTCAAGTTGTCAAAGATCAAGCGATAGTTTTCAAGTAGAATTTTAGAATCTTTGTTGTAAAAAAGATACGAATCGTTCAGCATTGGTAACTTCTGTCTCGCTACTACTTATCATCGATAACGAATCGAACAGTTTATCTTCAAACGTGGATTGTTTATTCCTGCATCGGTCACGTTGCATCTTCTCCAGTATCTCTGTGATACCGATTCATCAATTAATGTTACAATTTAATATAAATGATATTATAATTTAATATCAATTAAATTGTAATAGCAATTAAATTGTAATTTCGACTCACGCAGAGATCAAAGACGAACAGGAAGCTCTTTCACAATCGAATCCCGTAAATTACAATGCAAATTACTTACTGCTCGTTACTGGTGCAATTTTAACATATGTACGTACATCTATCTCGTCCCGTGCATATTTAGCCGCGAATGTTTTTGTTTCTGTTTTTCCCCCCCTTTTCTCTTTTATTCAACTCTATTAATATCATCCGATACGGATGCCGTTTCGAATTTTCCGGAAATTGCTCCGTACAATGGCCACGGAGGTCCAGATTGGAACAAACGCTTCGTTATCGGGCGTATGTATCTCGTTTCTAATTATTGCGCGTCGTTTCAAAAAACTGCCGCGGGAATTTCCACGGCGTGAGACTGTCCCGGTACGCCAGGGGCCAATCGCGAGGAGGAGGAGGGAAGAGGGGGAGGGGGAGGGGGAGGAGGTGGGGGACACCGAAGAAAATTAGATCAATAACAAGCGTTTCACGGACGAGGAATTGCAGGGAAGATGGTGAGTTCAGGCGTGCGACAGAGTAATCCTATCGATTAAAACGCCGCCGGTTAGATATGGTCAGTAGGAGCCTCGTACCACCCACGCTGAAACATCGGCTGTTCCACTTAATCAATGAAGTACAGATCGATGAATATGCTGTTTGAAACGTTGCCCACCGGCCTCCCCCGTTCGTTGAATATCCCCGTTCTTTGATACGAGACGTCAATCAGCAGCTTGATAAGGCTGATCCTTTCAATGCGCTTCTGTTAACAATTGTCAGGTGCACGGCGTCTCTCGGTGTGTGTTAAAGTGGCGTTCGACAGCCGGGTTCCAAAACCCGGGGATTATATCGAGCCGAAATGGATAGTCGGAATTTCCAGGTGAATTCAGCCGGTTCAGATCTACCGGACGAGGTAACACGATTATTTCGACTGTGTCCCCTGGTCCGTTACAACGACTAAGAAATTCCTGAGCCCCTCCGTGAATGTTATCTTCGTGAATGTTTCGGCTCCCTCTCGAGTCGAGATGTGCCGCCGATCGCAATCGTTCACCAGTCGGCAACAACTTTGATCTCTTTTTCGAGTAACGAACACACTGGCGAACAGTCTATTGTATTCGAAACTTCCTCTCCTCTTCTGCTATTTGCTTGAATCTACTCGTCCCGTGTCTCGATCAGGTGATCTTTAATACAGAGAGACGGCCGAGACGCTGCGCTTTTAACAAGCCACAGGGCAAGGGGCATTTAATTGGAAAATCAAATGAACGGTGGTAGTACACAGACGATACTGAACGACCGAGTTTAAACCATGTCCAGAGAGAGAGAGAGAGAGAGAAAGAGAGAGAGAGAGAGAGAGGATCAATCGCGTTGGTTTAAATCCTAGTCGAACATGTCGTCCACGAGAATCGGCTGCGGGTAAACAGATCCACTCGACCGTTGGACATGTCAATCGATGGATATCCCCAGTCCCGAGCCAACCATGTGTATAGTTCTTCGGGTGGGGCGTAGATCAAGGTTCAATTCTACGGATCGGTTGACCTATCACTGCCAGCTTGCCGGCTCTATCGATGCTTTCGTCGGATCCGAAGAGTCGTTTCGCGGACCTTTTCCAGCCAGTTCGATAGAGATAAGGTTCCATCCGGCGTGTCCTTGGCTGGAACGATCGAGCCGGTAGGGAGGATGAATTTGTCGCGATATACGCGTGGAAGGAAGAGCGTACAGGAGGGGGGGGGGGGAGGAGACACCTTAATCGATGTAATTAAACACGGTCAAGAAGCTCGATCGAAACTCGCTAAAAGGGAAGTTGGCTGGCCCGGCGGGACGTAAACTTTTACGACGGTGTCTCGCAATAAAAGCTCCCGGACCTACCGCTCGAAATTATATCGTTTCTCCTTTCGTTTCATGACGGTTTAGATTAGAATACCACTCGAGCTTAATGCTGCAGCTAGCAGAAATAGCTGAAGTTTTAGTAAAATGTATGATTAAATGTAAGAATTTTGCGTCGTGTGAAATCTGTTTTGTGTTTTTTTAGACTTTAATTTCTTTTAGGCTTAAAGTCTGTAGAGAAAGTTTTAGTGTTAACGCTTGCATGTATAATCGGTTATTTGTCTTTGTATTTCGTTGCATTACGTTCTTACTCATTGGATATTTTTACGTTTCGTGAAAGGAATTACAGAACGTTTAAAATAATTGCTTGTACAATCATCGTCAGAGATATCTGAATATTTACGTAGGATACATGTAATTTGTGTTGTAATTTTATAATTTATTTTGTAAAGAAATTGTACGAGAAATTGTCAGTGTTATATTTTTCTACTTACGGTTTGTATATTTTATGGCTATGTCAAATTTTGTTTAAAAAAATTTAACTGAAGGTATCTCAAATTGATAATATTCGCAGAAGTTTGTTGCAATTTTAAACACAGTTATCGCTGAGAATGTTACATTATTGCCGACGAAATTCATAATACAAGTTTTGGCGTCTGTAACTTCCTGGGAAATAATATTAATTAAATTTCTCTTGACTCATTATATTCACTTCGTTCATTGTTATAATTGCTCTTTAATTAAAATCTTTTATCAGTCATTTTTGATAATTTCGTGGTTGTACTTGTATCTTCTAAATTTTTTACACTAGTGGCTGCTTGTCCGTTCTTTCAATATATAATGAACAATGAATATTTTAACGTACGACTAAATTTTACAGAAATTCAACGAAACTTGACGATGATAATTCATAGTTTACATGTACGTTTTCATATACACATAATTTAACTTTTCGTAACAAGTATACCGATCGCGTCGAGTTCTAAGGGCTTCAAATCGACGTTCAATGAATATTTCTTAAACACTTTCAGCCATGAAATTCCAAATGTTTTTTTATATATTTTTCACACGCAACAATCTTTTTACTTTAACGCTAGAACTACCAAGAACTAAAGCGTATATACTATAGAATTTTCATCTGAGATATTAAAGTGAAAAAGAAAAAAAAAAATAGAAAAATTGTAAAATAGAATACACAAGATTTTATTTATGTATTTTATAAAGAAAAGTAATTGAAATCTCTAAAAATAAATACACTGTTTTCGATCTATAATATGTCCAACAAAAATTGTGAATTTTTCTAGCGTTGAAACCTAGTATTTGATACGTCGCGAGAGGGTAAAACACCGAGAATAATACAAACGAGCCAGATTAGGTCACGCGAGAACGATGAACATTTTTATCAACACAAAGATGAACAATTTACCGGCAACAATAGATATACCCAGAAACAGCAGCGTCTTTCGAATAAATCACACAGCTCGGAGCTGTTTGCTCGCCGCGCGACCAGCCTCGCGCTTCGTGACTGTCTCGCGTTTCCGCCGCCGAGCCGGGATATACACGGTTAAATAAATTCATCGGATCACGCGTGCCCCGGTTTTAAATTTCCCCCTGTATTTCACGGCTCTTCCTGCCACTCGTGATATATTCGCTGGTCGCACGGACGGCCCGCGTGACGGCGTAACACGCCGCCGGGATTTCCCACGCCTCCAAGAAAGGAAGAAGCGCTGACTTTGAAAATCTTCCCCCGGTTGAAATAGAATCGTCGAAGAGGCAAGAAGAGGAGGCGGAGGAAAGTTTTCGGCAGGCGAGAGCACGGATGAAATTTCATTTCGCGCAATCAATAGCGCTTACGGCGTGTTTTCGCCAGAAGAGATCTTCGGCTCTTTTTTCCACTCAGTCGTGTAATAGGGGACGTTCTTTGTTCTTGCGCCCACCTCTCTCCCACCACCTCTGCCTCTCGGCGCATCTCGGCCGCGGATTAAGAGAACTTTTTATTTTTCTACCCTCCTGAGAGCAAACTCCTGGGGTCCGAGAGAATTAGGTTGCTCTTTCTAGTTTATAACCGAGTTCCATTCTAGAATTCCCATGAGCAAACACTGGCCGCGCGGTTATTACTACCCTGAAGGTCATCGATCAAATCTCAATTTATTGGCTGTCACTCTTGTCAGAGCGTGAAATCCGACTCGGGCGGAATCGATATCGTTGAAGTCGCGGATGAAATTTTGCCGAAATTCCGTGCCCGATCAGACGTAAATGGTGAAAGCGTTCACCTCGTGCCGATTAAATACGGTTTCCGTGACAATCGCGATAAGTTTGTTTCGCCTCGGTAGATAGTGTTACATGCATGCTTTTTGGTCGTTCTTCGCACGTTTTCTCGCTTGAATTATAAGTATTGATCATATTTAGAAACGAATCCTGCACCAATGTATTTTTGTTAATGTATTTTTACGTGATATGAAATATTTTGAATTACGTTGAATTAATATTTTTATGTTATATAAAATATTAACACCGTGGTGTCAGAATCGATTATCATGATTATATTGATCAGGTTAAAATTAAAAAAGAATTTAAAAGTATACAAGTTTTACATGTCATACAATTGTAAAGTACTTGAACAATTACAATATCCAATATATATATCAATATTGTATCAATCTACAGTGAGACGATCTTTAAGACACACTGATCTTTTACTAAATATATATTTGCAATAAATATGTTGTAGCATTTTATTAATGTTGTAATGTGATTTTGAATTTTATTAATGTAATCGTCATAGTGATCTCTTATGCCAAAATATTTTACATAACGCGCACAATATACAGATAAAGTTTTTTGAAATATTTTCCCGAGTGTACAAAAATGCCTGTCACTTTGCGTAAAACTACGGAAATTCGATACTCAGTCCGTGAAGAAAAAAAAACAACTTTTTCCTCGAAAAGCACACATGTGTTAATATCGATTCAATTTATATCGTGAATTCAATCGTAGCATTCATTGGACTGGAACTTCCATCAAACCTTCTTCGATATTTATCTATCTCCTCGTCGACGCACAGTAAACACAGACCGGTGCGTAGTCAGACAATCTTTACCTACTTTTCTTTGCCTCGCTCCGCTACACGCTTCCCAGCTTTATGCGAGTTTTTCCGCTTCTATTTATTTTCACGTTTCCTTTTCTCTTTTTTTCTCTTTTCCTGTTCATTTCGTCTCTATCAGAAGCCGAGGAATGTGGGCAAGGCATCTGCCAAAGGAAGTGGACGCTTTTGCCTCGGTATACAGTTTTCTTTTTTTTTTTTTTTTTTTTTTTTTTTTGTCTTTACAGTGGGGAAATACAAAATTCTCAATTAGTAGGACTAATTGAAATTTAGTACATTATTATAAACTAACATGAGAGAAGAAAGATAATGATTCATGTTTTTGTAGAGGTTTCTTGAAGTTATTTCCTCTTCGAGGATTGAAATTTCGATACACTTTTGAAATCGGATGTGCCGAAATTTTATTATTATTTTCTGCTTTTTTTATGGAAAAAAAAAATAGATCAAAATCTTTTTAACTATAGATTATTTTATATTAGTATAGAAATTAATTCGACGTCTTTTTTTTAATAGACTCGCTATTTACTCTTTTTATCTTGTTTTACGATAGGAAATTATTCGCTGCGCCTCATTATAGTTCATTTTGCAATTGAAGGAAGTTTTCATTTAATAACACTGTTCAAGTTCTTCAATTTTCAAATTTTCAAATTTTCATGCAGAGATGCTCAGATGTTGTTTGAAAAATCTTCAATTGAGAATCAAAAGCAATATATCGTTTTTTTTAATAATCTACACTATGTTTCATAAATGTAATTTATTTTGTACTTAAAAATTCAATGCAAACTCACCTAACAATAACAATAATAGTAGAGTATGGATTATGGAAAATTAAGTGGTACGAAAATACAGAGAACGTGTATGAAATATGAGAAATACAACACACAAGTCAGAATTATTAGTAAATGAAACAGTCTTCTACCCAATTTCCATCCATCAAAATATAAATTTCCTTGAATACCCAGTAGTGCAAAAATTCCGAATTGACAAACATCTGAGCTGCTAAATCTCGATCCTGAACCACTGAACTTGCCTCCCTCGTGGTGCTGGAAAATCTTCGACAACGAGAAAACGGGCCATCGAGAAAAATCGATCTCGTATCAGAGTGCAGAGGTTCCGCTTCTTTTGTGCAACCTTCGAAACGATAGCGAAGCAACGGCCTAGCAAAAGCAAAGCTGGCGCAAACTCGGCGGGCAAATTCGCGCGGGATGCTTCATTGCTTCCCAATGGCCGGGGTAACTCAATTCTGAAATGCCTCTGCCGGCTTGTTCTCGTGTACAGAACCACCGGGTAGTGCCGCTTATATTTGCCAGGCTACATGTTATTTTTATAACCTCGACGTTGGTGCTCGGCGTGGTTCGGCGATAGCTTCAAATCGACCGGATGGAATTTTGTTATTAAAGCGTTAGGACAGGCGGTGTCAGGGGATGGTTTGTGTGCATGCGCCCGTGATTTCGATTATTTCCGTGTTACATCGCCGAATGTTTACAGCGCGCGATATTTTTTTCTCGGCAGGCTGGCTCATCGCGACACAGTTGAACGTCGATGATCTTTGCAGGATCTCTACCTTAGGTTTTCTGAGAAAATCGAGTTCGAAAATTTGCGCAGCTGGTGTGTTTGAATTTGGTTAGTTTCTGGTTGAACTGTTGGAAGGTTATTCCGTCGCTGGTGTAAATGATAAGTAAAAGGAGCAAAATGTATGGAGAGTACAGAGCAAAATTAAACTTGTTCGCGAAATATTTTGTTCTCGAAAAAGTCACGTTTGAAAGTTTGTTCGTTAACTTCGTTGATCTCCGATTAAACGGCGTAAGACGATGCATTCGATGGATAATTATCTTACTTGTGCAGAATTAGTCGAAAACGTAGAGCGAAACTTGTTCGTCATAGAACGTCTTGTTGCTGAGAAAATTGAACGAAGATTGCTCGATTAGGTTTTAATTAAAAATACTGTAATCTAACTTGAACTTCTGTGAGACTCTCTGTAGCTTCAAATGCAGCAAACTAATTACTTGTTTGGTTACGGGTTTTACCTTGCTAATTTGAATTTGAATTTAGGAGTACCTGGAGCTGAGAATTTAGCTTCGTACGCAAAGTCAGCCGATTTAATGGAATTGGAAATTTTGCGTCTGTCGTGACAGATTGAAAAAATAAGTTAAGAAATCGTTCTCTTGTTTTTCACTCTTCTCTCTGGGCTATAAACTCGGATAACCTTTGTTACGAACTTCTTGGTAAAAACTGTTCGGTGAAATGAAAACTGAATTAATGTCATGGTCTCTGGAAATCGAGTTGTCGTTTATTAAATCGCTCTATTTACTTGAAAACTCGATAAGACGAAACCTTCATAATCTGACGGGTCTCTGTTTTTTCCCTTGAGATTCATGTTGCCGAACTCTGATTGAATTTTATTCCCTTTGCAAATTTCTATTGAACATCATTTCTGTATTAAGCACTTCTATTCTAGACATTCATTTCTTTTAACTGAGTTTTGTAAAATAACAATATTCGTACAAACATTTTCTCGATCGTCGATTGCGTTTCGACGAGTGATTCTTTCAAAATAATCAAGAAAGTTCAATAAATTTCATACGAAAAGAATCATTCGCCAAAACGGCAAAGAAAACGCAGTCTGTTTGCATCTTTGCGCGCAAAAGAATCGACAGAATATCCTTGATTATTTTTAATATTTACCTTTCGAGGGAAAGAATTATATCGAGTTGTCTTATTTTCAATTTTCAATCCACGATTCTGCCGCTCCATTGACACAGGAGATACACACATTTTTTACCGCCCTTTTCCTCGGACGATCTATCGTTGTTACGGCGAAAGAAAGGAAACCGATGTATCTCGTTCCCAAATCCCAGATCGAATCAATTATAAGTTGGAAAGTTACATGAGCGATCGTTTCTGGGTTTGTTTTTCTTGGGAGATTGTGGCTCGCGCATGAAACACGTAGCCCGAATAATTAATTCAAACGAAAACGCCCGATGATGGAATTGTTATTTCAACGATGCACACGGCCCGAAGTTTTCGTTTGTCTTCCGGTATGACTGGCAGATAAAATTTCTCTGCCCTGTGCGACTTCTCTCGGTCAGATTGGCACGAGTGTGCTCTGTTTGCCTAATTACCGTTTAATTATACGTCGTCAAAGTTTCATCTTCATATCCGCACGCAATTAAGGGGAATAGTTTACTTTTTTTTCCCCCTCTCTCCTCTCCTTCCTTTTACCCCATCGCGGATAATTCGTCCAATTAATTCTGGCACGGTTGCTCGGTTTTAATCGCTCACCGGTAATTATTTCCACGGCGAAATAGCGAATCTATTAAATGGCCGTTTGAGGGAGCGTTCTCGTTTCGAGCCACCGATTTTTAGGCAATTTAACGACTAAGAAATTGAATATTTGATTTTTGCGCACTTGTTCAATTCATGTGTTGCACTGTAATTTTTTTCAATTTTTTCATTGCATTATCAGTTGTACGCACTGTAATTTTTTCAATTTTTTTATTGTATTATCAGTTAATTCGATTACCTACAATTCACTCTGAATGGATATATCCTCTTCATTGAACTGATGAATTCAAAAACATTATTATATAAATTGAATTAATTGGATATGGTTAAACATCCAACATTAAATTTAAAATATCCTAACATTTTGTTATTTAATCTTGACGTTCAAAATCAATAAAATAGTGAAAGAAATTGTACAGCATGTTTTAAGGGAAGATTTCAATCTTCAATCCATCATTAATGATGGATGTAGATACGAAAAAATAATGATATTTTTCAACGTTTGAAGTTTTACAATTGTCGAAAAACAAAAGTTTCTCTACAACACGATAGAAAATATCTTTATAAAAAAAAGTAAACTCAGGAATGTCAAAACAGACATTTCACCAAGTGTTATATAACTGAGAGCTCAAAATTACCCAATATTTTTCGACAAAGTTACAACAATTTCGTTGTTACTCCGTAAATATAATAAAATTAAACATGGAAAATTACAGGGGGGGAATTGTATCAATATTGTACATGACTTTCTCCGATATTATTTCATTTATTTCATTTTATCGCGTATCATTAATTTCTTCAATAGCTATGTTTTTTGTTCAAAACGAGCGACTGTGGTTCAGCGGCCCGTCAAATTTTAAATAAACTTTAAACAAATCTGTATAATTTATACGTGCACTTCTTCTTCAACACACCGATTCGATTCTTAACGACCGAGTTTTCCCCCCCCGATTGTGGCCGATCGTCGTTAAGATAACAGCGAATTTATCTCCGGCAGAAAACTTTCATTTCCTTCGGTGAACCTTCTCGAATTCTTGCAACGGACGGCCAGAATCGGAGACCTGGTTTTCGCGACACGCTTTAATAAATAACGGTATCGACACCTTCGTCGATTTCTCTCTCTCTCTCTCTCTCTCTCTCTCTCTCTCTCTCTTTCTCGTATACGTCTTACGTTTCGAGGGTTTGGCAAAACTTCCGGAGAGTTCAAGTTCGAAAGCAAAGGCAAGTATATACCGTGACTTTAAGTAGGAAACTTTTCGAGATTGCCTTCTGTTCGATTCGTCTTTTGACGTACATTTTGCCTTGCCGTTTAGACGTTTCTGAAACGTCTGGCAAGTGGAAGAGAGCACTGAGAGATCTTTCCGAGTCGCGCCTGCCTCTAATTTCCAGTTGGAAGTTGGTCGCCATCTCGGATTGAAATTAGCTATTGCTTGATACTTGACACGACGATTTAGAAACAGATTGGAGCGTTACACAGCGTGGCACGCTCGGAAAGATAAATTATTTCACTCTCTCGAACAATTAACTCTTTTTTCTTCCTTTATTTTTCTGTTTTATTCTCCTTCTGAATTATACCTCAGGCTACAATTTATTGGCAATCTACTGAGTTAATTAGAAAGTAAGATAGAATTTTTATTTACTTTTCGTTTACGAAAGTAAAATAGAATTTTTATTTTCATTTATTTTTATTTTATTTTTTATTTATAAATGTATTTTCACAGCTACGCGAAGCCCCATTCTTCTGAAATTTTACTATGATTCATCGAGCGAATTTTAATGATTCTGAATCTCGTAAATTCAACGACAATTTGCTTCAAAAATGATCCGTTTTCTCTGACGTCAGAATATTTCGTCGTTTTGAAAATTTGTGTACTGTGTTTGAACTTTAACTGTGGTTAACTTCCGATCGATGGAAAATTATTTTACTTGTACGAATAAGTAGAATAAGTAGAACAAGTTTTTTCATTAAATACGCTTTTGAAAACTTGCGTATTAGTAATTAATTATTTTCCGACTAAACAAGAGAGCACAATTTACGGAATGTTTACTTTTGCAAAGTAACGGAACACTTTGTTTGAATGAAAAATTGAAAATTTATCAAACAGTTCTTATGATGCTGTGTTTCTGGGAAAATCGAGTTGGAGAATATACGTATTTATACTTGGTTAATTTCCGACCAAACAAGAGGATTTAATCAATGGAAAATTATTTTACTTGTGAAAATAAGTTGAAAATTATAGAATTTTTCAGAGAAAATTGAACGTGAAAATTTATCAATCAATTTTTAATTAAACTCTATTTTCTTGGAAATGAGGTTCCGAGCGAAACAAATTTTATTTTACAGTTTTCACTTATGTACCTTCGCCGCTATTAAATATTATAATATTATAATTGTATTAAGACCCCGAAAGAAATAACGATTCTCTTAAATAAATGTAAATATTTCAATCGCGATATTAATATTGTTCAAGTATTTTCGTCAATATTTTAGCATTCAGCATAAGTATTTTAATTAAATATAAATTTTACTGGCGATATTAACGTTTCAAAGTATTAATTATATTCAGGAACGAAACTTATAATTATACATGCAGTACCCATCGTGATTTATTGTTTCAATTATATTCAGAATATTCAGCTTATTTATTCAATTTCGGGAAGAACGTAGAAACTCGAAATGAAACACGAATATATTTATATAAATGTGAAAAGAGAATGTTACTCTCATTTCAATCGTTAATTAACTAACTTAAACTCTAAATATTTCTATCGGACAGAATTTTCGAATTCGACTTCTCCCAAAAATAAAGCTTCGTACGAACGAACTTTATTCCATATTTTCAACATACTTTTCCCCACAGAACCGTGACTTTATCGCGTCGCCGAGATACCCTGCACAAAGAAAAATGATCTTTTGATAAGCATCGAGATCAAGCGACGCTGGAAGACTTCTTCAAACTATTTAGCCGAGTTTTTGCCGCGGGTTTCGCGATCGGTAAGCACATTGGACTCTTTATCACGCTGGCGCAACCAACTTTTCATTAGTCTCTCGAATTTTATGCACGCTGAAGTGGCGCGTGCACCACTTAATCGCTCGGCAAAAAGTGGCATAGCGAATAAAGTGAGTTTCCGCCGGTATACAGGGTGTCCGGTTCATAATTTATGGATGCGAATTACTAGTAAAGTAGCCACGACGTACAAAAATCGTTTCTACGAAAAGCGAATGGTTTCGAAAGAGTCCCAATGTGGCGTAAATAATTTTTCCCTGCAAACGAACACATATAAATAATTGTATAAATTTTAAAGAAAGAGCGTTAACCTACGTACGTTAAGAAAACTATTAGCTTAGCAGATATTTTGATTTAGGAGCGCTATTCTTTCGGTTTCGCGTTAATAAAATACTTCTTATTAACATTTCATATTAACAAAATGTGTAAGTAACGTGTAAGAATATAAAATATATCTTACAAGTTTAATATTACATATAAAGTACAGTTGAAACGTTTAAACTATTGATTTTATCGACACAAAATTTTAGATTATACCAAAGTACTTGTGAAAATAAGAGAAAATATTTCCAAAATTGTTAAAAAATATTTCGTCAAGAAAGTTCTCCTTTCGCATAGTTTGTTTTAACATTGGAGAGACAGGAGCGCGGTAAATACGAGTAATTAGCCCAGTTTACCAATAATTCGCGTTTATAGATTACAACCTATACACCCTGTGTAATGTAAATTTCGTGGCTTACGCGGAACTGGTGGTAAAATCCTCGGACCAGCGCGATGCTAAAATCATGTTACGCCATGGCTCTATCCCATAACGGCCGCGTTTCCGGCTTTTCCAACGAAATGGAAAGTTCCGCAGAGATTCATGCGCCCGAGTGCCGTTCGCCCTCGCTTTACACCGATGGTAAAAGGTGGAAAAGCTAGAAGAATAGTCGTTCCTTCGCTTAAGACGATATTCGCCTCGAATATTCTTCATCCGGTTGCCTCTCTTCTTCTTTACGACTCGTTTGCAATGCTCGCTTAAGAAAAATTTCATTTCCCTTAACGAACACCCCCTTGAGAAACGATGAAGGATCATAATCCTCGCAAGGCGATTAAAATACTACATTAGGTTCGTTCAGACTCGCGGAAAGGAGTTGCAATTCATGCCATTGAACGTGTATCTTTGTTTCGTTTCTCTTCTGTAATTGACTCGTTTTTAATGATCTTGGCCATTATGAAATCGTCGAAGGAAGATTTGTAAAACACGCGCGTGTAATATTTATCAATCTCGATTCGCTATAAATTCACAAATTGATGCGATTCGCGAATTTCCGAAAATTACGAGTACTCTGCTCTGAATATTTCCCAACATTACGTGCATCTTTTGCACTTTTACACTTTTCCGTTTCGCGAAAAAAGATCGGTTATTGTCTACTAATTTATGGATTACATCCTCTATATTTTTTCATTGCTACAAATCTGCTGCCGGATTTATTCCGCTCGTCCTCGCGTTTCGACTGACTTGCAGCTGTTTATGCGTGCCAGGTCGAAACGAACCCGGGCGAAAGTTAAAGATACAAAATGGCTCGGCGAATGGATCTCGAAACTTGCGTAGTTTCCTCGCGGATAGAGCGTTCCGCCGCAAATATACGACGCGTCCGTGGATATGGAATTCGAACAGATGTAGCACGGTCCCATATGGTAAGAGCGTACGTGGATACGCGTTCTCGTAAATACGCTGCTCTTCTAGATTCCTCCCTCTCCCTCCCCGACATTTCCATAGACGTAAAGCCCCCGTAAATAAGCTACTTGGACACGAAAATTTCGCACAGGCGAAATAGGATCACGTTCTGTATAGACACACGATAGACGCGCGAGTTTTTCACCGCCGCGATATCCGCTGAAATATCGTAGTCGCTGCGCCCGTGGTTGTGTGCGTTTAATCTCATTTTCTCTCGAATAGGGTTAATTTCTCACGTGTGTGCAGCTTCCGCGCGGGAAGGGGAACGGAGAGGGCAACAGGGAAAATCGTGTGGCGAATTGGAGAGTAACTACACAAGCAGGACAACTGTGTGCAAATAGTGGAAATCAGATTTTTTCAGGGGGGAGGGAAGAGGGAGTGAAATTTCGTTTTTATTTCAGTTTCTATTTGTAAAGAGAGTAGTTCTACTAGAGTATTTCTGTTGATGCACAGAGTGAATTATCTGGCGAATGAACGTAGCTCACCTTATCATGCTCTCTTTACAAATTTCTTGCAGAAATATTTGCTATATCTTCCTTTACCTACGATTAGAAGGTCCATAAGTTAGAAGATTCTTCTCTGATTTTGGGATGCATTTAAAAGCGTGGACAATTTTCAGACGATTATGGGGATAGTGAAATATTCATAAGACAGACTTGAAAAAGCATTTTTAGATACCTTTTATAGTACACTGTTTGCAATGGTTGCAGGTATCAAGTATATTAGCATCATATTGTTATAAGCGCCAAGTACTAGAGTTCACACATTATTCTACGTAGAAAATCTTAATAATATAAATACTACTTAATAGTATAAACACTAATAGTATTTGTATTTTATTTTCACTTGGGAAACCACTCGCAGAAGCTTTCACTGATCCTATTTCGCCAATTGTATGGTAGTTGCATTGAAATTCTATTTACGTCGTACGCTGCATGCAATGTGTTTCGATAACAAATAAAAGATTTTCCAATTTTCGTCACTTTGAGCGACTTTTATCGGAACTTTCGATTACAACAAAAGAAGTTAATTACGCTGTCGATCCTGAAACGTCCGTGGTGACTTTAATTCGCCTGTATTTCAGAAAATATAAATCAATAAAAAGAGAAAGGGAGAGAGAAAGAGGAATATAAAATGGATATAAAATATTTTTTTCTTTCTTCTCTCGCAGAAAAGCGTATTTACCGCACGTATGCACGCTGGTCACAGCGCGCAGTAAAAAGGTAAATGGCGAAACGAGCTTGCAGTTGTTTTTTCGAAATCCGCGGTCGCATTCACATTTTCCTGATCGGTGCATCGAGGAGCAAAAAAATTAATTGGTTGACCGGAACTGATCGTGGAACGCATTAAAAGGCGGCGGACGTTTCGAACGAATGATCGCTGAGAGATTGAGAATGATAAGAGGGAAATCCACGGGTGAAAAACGCGGAGAAAAGAGAAGAGTGACTGAAAAAAACCGTCTGTCTCTGACTTTTCGATAACAATGAAAAATTGTAACAATATCTTGTTGGAAAGAAATTATTAGTCCACTTGGTCTCATTCCAAAGCGTTCACTTCGACAATCCTGACTTTGTTTTATTCAAAAATATTTTTATCATCACGTGGGAAGCAGGAAAGTAAGGTCACTTAGTTTAAATATTCTTGAAAACGTTAAAAAATTTCTTTCGTGACTAGATCCATCATGTTCTTGGAGATTGGAGTTTTCTCGTTGCAATCACCTCTTGAAACTCGCTACACGATTTTTCTTCGCCATTTCATCGAACATTATGGTTAGAAAAAAATATCAGAATTTCGTGAATATTTGTCTAATATTCAAAGTTCAATAAAACGATAAGAAAAAGAAATCGCACAGCAAGTTTGTAAAGAGGAAATCTTCGAGTCTAGGGTGGCGATGAAAACAATTTTTCAATATTTTCAGAGATCTCGTCGTTATTGGTCCTTCGTTGTAATCTCAAAAACCAATCTGCCTCGATCTGAAAATTTCTTGCGGTCGTTGTCTCGTTTCATGGCAATTTCAGTTAAAGTCGTTTCTTTTTGCCAAAAACCGAAAAGTTTCATTTTTTTCACCCCGGTCCATTCTTTTGTTGCGCTGGACGGAGCGACAACGTTGAGAAACCATGCCAACGACCTTTTATCTGGCGTTCTATTCTCGCGGGTTGTAGTTTAATTTGTCGGGGAACAAGCGCGCCAACCCACGGCTTCCTTTCTTAATTAACTCATCCCCAACGACCGCGTAGCAAACTTAATGGCCCTCCGCGATTTGCCTTCGTTGCATCGAGAATTAATTTGTTTCGATCGGCGGTGGCCATGGCGCGCCGCGTTTCTTGCCTGTTCGATCGTCATGCAACTTTAAAAACAATGTTTCCAACGGGTGCGGCGGGTTCGTGGCCATCGATCGGGGTAATTGGCGCGGGCCAAGACCAATTTGCCATTTAATCTCTCGATAAGAATAAACGGCCAGCCGCATAAATGGATTTCCCGCCTCTTCCTCTCCTATTCTCCCGTTCCTTTTCTCTCAGTTTTAATTTATTTATTGTTTGCGCGGGGGGGTGGGAAGATCCTTTAATGCGAAGGTGAATGATTTAGAGAACGGAAATAATAGTGAATGCACGGCAAGAGACGGAGGAAAATCAATAAATTCACTTTTTATAACCAGAATTATGTTTATTGGTAGGAGGAGAAGATCATTAGTTGAATATAGTTACGAACACTTTTCTTTTTGCTTTCATTTGGTAATTTTTTTCTCTAATTATCTGCGAAATACAACGGCGAAGAATTTAAAATTATCAAAATGTAATCACAGAAGCGTGCAACTTTCAAATTGAACGTACAATCAGATTGTATCTACTAGCTTTAAGTAGTTTTGAAAAATGTAAGAGGAGCGCAAGCCGAAATGAATTTGCTCACGTAGAAATTCTGGTAAATCGAGTCGGAGGAAGAGACTCTAGTATGGAGAAGATTTAGCAAAGAGTAAAGTTAGAATACAAATGTTCCATTATAATATTTCACTTCTTTGTTTTCTTTATTCTCAAGATAAGAATGTCATTTTGAAGCTTTTAAATGTAGCACGCGATGCTTCATCTCGCTATTCGAAAGAATTGTATTGAAAAGATAATGGTTTAACTTGCGATTGCAACGAGACACATGGATTATCAGTTTCTCAGAAATCTGTGCTCGAGCCAAGGATGGGCCAAGAGATGTTACTGGAGTCGTTCTAGTTTTCCCTCATCTTTTCCTTTTCGTTGTTTCTATTTCGGCCGTGTAATTAGTTGAATTTTGCACGTGCCGACAAAAATTCATCGACGCGAGAAAGCACGTCAGCCGTTGTTGCTTAATTGAAAAGCATCGGCCAACGGCGACGCCGTTCATTCTTCCTCTTGTAAACTTTCATTTAACGTTCCCCTTCAACGTTTCATCGTTACGAGCAGCTTCCTGCTTTGCATAAATTCATTCTGCCAGCTTATACCTTAAAAGAAAGAGAAAGAAGAAGAGGAAGAGGAAGAAGAAAAAAGAAGAACGACAGAACGAAAAACACAAGAGGAAAAACTACGGAATTTGAGCGAAACTTAATTTGGATAATCCATAATATTTTATAGCCGACATTTTTTTTAGATGTGCACTGAAATACATGTTTACGTGAAATAGTCTATTATCGCTAGAATTAGTCGAAATCATCAATTCGTGATTTTTCGTAGAATTTTTGTAGATTTATAACGCTGTGTATTTTCGGAGATTCGAATGATTTATTTAAAAGCCTGTGTTCTTTATCGTGCCGGAAACTCTTCTCTGTTCCTTGCACTTTCATTTCTCCCACATAAGTTTTAGTTAGCGCGAGCTTTGGGTCGTAGGTAGTGTGAAAGAATTAAGAATTTATGTTCCTGATACACGTGTTACGTGGTACGTGAACTATGTCGTATTCGTGACCTTACAGCCTAAAACACTCGGCTGTAAGGGAAAAACGCTGTGTGTGACAGTTTCAGAAAATTTGAATTTAAATTGCAATTCACTGTAAAATCCAAAGATTCGTGTACTGTTGCAAGAAAAGAAAAAAAAAAATGCATAAGAACAAATTTTGTTGATTCAAAGAAATAATGCAATATAACTAAAGTCCAACGTACGCATTAGGCAAATCAACGCAACAAGTTTTTGAAATACAATGTGCGCAATATAATTCTTACTTCTTATCACGTAGCTTGTTAAATTACGACTAGCTATAAAATATAATTGGCTGTAGAATTACGACGGCCAAAATTGTATTCGATATTTTCGTTTTGCCAAAAAAATAACGCGCCATACGGAAAGAAGGAGAGACAGTATCACGCAGAGGAAACGGAAACTACTGAGAAGTTTTCACGATAATATCTTGAAAATACAAGCGCGCATAATGTACCGTATTTTCTCATGCGACCGCAGTTACGTCGCGTCACGTGGCTCTAATCGAGGTCGAGATTTCTTTATTTCCACGATGAGACACGGAGAATTGCAACGACCATAACACATCGTTGTTCAAGTGCCAGCAATGAAAATACGCGCGAAAGGGAGAGAGAGACAATGTTTAAAAATTACGAGATCTGAATCTGTTTGCCACACGTGTGTGTGCATATCGCGAATCGGTCGCGTAATCGCTGTAATCTTTCGCCAAGCAACGAGTGAGCCACCAAGCGGTATAATACCATAAATATGTTAATGTAGTTAGGCGAGCACCATGGACCCATAGAGCCGTGGTAATCGATGTTCGATTTGGCATCGCTGATGCCTGCAGGGCATAAAACATCGAGTTTTGGCCACGGGCCGAATCCACGGATATTAATATTAAAGGTGGTGCGAGACGAATTGAAAATATACTGGACGGAGGAGGCGACCAATCACGCGCAGCGAAAAATGTATTTTAGATGAAATTTACGGCGGTGGACGCGAATTTACGGTGAACCGGGCCCAGTGTCTGTGGCATGAACTTGAATATGACTGCCCTCGCCAGCGAAAGCATCGGTAAATGGCGCAGATGCCTCGCCATAAAATACACCGTGGGTATATCGCTAGCGATGGGATCGAGCGAACATAGATCGTGCAGCAACTGTAACCGAAATCACAACGCGAACAACACACAGTTCGGAACTCTTGCGAGTATTGGGGAAGATGAACGGAATCCTGGGTGGATGAGTGGATTATACCTTAAACCAGGTTTCGCAGGTACTTCGGTACTTAAGTACTTAAATAAAGACTACTTAGAAAGATTATCTAACTAGCGGGCCATTATCGAACCTAACTAGAAGTACGCGGAAACGCTGTTAAACGTGTTTCGGTAGGCTGATTATAAATGGAGAGACGTGAGATTGAATTTATGGACCATCGTTGCCCGACGTTTTAATCTTTCAATTTGTGATTTGTTCCTGATGAAAAGTAGAAGGACTGCAAAGGGTTTATCGAGCAAACTTTTATAGTTCGATTTAGTGCTTTCCAATTCGTTCAAATATCAAGATACTTATAAATACGGATACAGCGTATAATAAGTACGTAACATACAATCGAACGTCACCTTTAGCGAGCAGGCAGTCGAGTTTTTCCTATCGAAGTGAACTTTTACGCTAGTTTTTATCAGAGCGCAGACCTCTCACGCAGAACGCTTAAAACTTCTTATATCTTGGTACGTATTCAGCTTGATCCCCATCGCTACGTATCAGATGCACGCTAGCTACCTTTTGGTCAAAGTAGCTGGTATTAATCATTCGTATCATATCACAGGAAGGCTATATAACGTATCAAGTTAATACGCCAGAGGGTCTCGTCTTTTACGTCTATTCGTCCGGAATACGAAATTAACGCTCACTTGAATTATTATAAACTACGATCTACAGCTCGTGAGACCCGTTTAGACGGGTTACGAAACACAGGTAGCTGAATACAACATTTAGACAGACAGTGGAGGAGGATCGCTCCCGTAGACGTAGCCAACAGATATGGTCCGCCACTTCATTTTGATTTACTATTCAACCAGCGGGGAGGGGGAAGGGGGGAAGGGGGGAAGGGGCCCGCGTTGAGTTCCGACACACTGGCAGACGTAGTACTTTGTCGAATACAGGCTGCACAAATTTCCATAAGTGATCTTTCCCCCCATCTGAATATGGCGTTAACGTCCATGGCAATATCTACAGGAGAACGGGAGTCCAACCGGCGAAACCATGAATTTTCGCCGGACCATCGCGTTTACGTAAACAGAACGTTCTGTACCGTGGACGAGTACTGAGGTTCGGGTGTCTGTACATCTCTGTTTGAAGCTTTGGTACAAGTATTATATTTGTCTCGAAATTGAACAATAGCTTGTAAAATAATGAAACTGAGTCATGATGTATTAATAACTGTACTTTGTGGCGATGTGTTTGAAAAAAACTTGTGTCATGAAATGTGCACTGAGAGGTTTGAAAAATTTGTTTGAAAGTTGTTTCAGGACAGGAAGTATCGTGTCCTGTTTCGAAAATAGAGATGTTAAGATTTACAATACTAACAGATCGTTTCATCAAGAACATGACGATCAGAAACTGTTTCGACTCGACAGTATGTTTGCACGAGCGACTGTGAACGATTCGACTCAATTGTTCAAGCGGAAGTTGTAAAAGATTCTTTACGGAATGATGAAGAGTTCATGTTATAAAATATGAATTCAGTCTAAGAATTATTATCTATGATGAGTATTGAACATTGAAAATGAGAAATGTTCTGGGACTTTCGATAGGCAGTGTACGTGAAGTATATGAAGGATATTTATAAGATTGATTTTAGCTATCAAACGACCGAGAAAAGTTTATGTTCGGAAATGTCGTTTCAAGTTCGGTTTCCAAGATATAAATGACACTTTATGACAGAAATATACGTCGCTCAAAAGTGAAGTAGGTTCAGTGAACGTCTTATATCTGATATTCGTTATTTGTAATGGATAATATAATTAGTTTTTGTATTTGTTAATAGATAATATAATTTTTAAAGTGCGTACACTTTACAACACAACTGTTAAAACATTAACATTTTACAGAGTCTTTGTTGTGTGTGAAGTACTGTTTCAAATCTTTCTATCTCACTCACGTTTCATACTTTTCGTGCCGGAATTATCAATTTGTAGAATGCGTGTGTTTATATGTATAAATTCCCATTACGAGAAATCTAATTAAATACTTAATAAATTTAATTCAGTTCTATTAATATAATTAATTGTATAAGCAGAAATTCGTTTCATCCATTAAATGTTACGACGAGCATTGTGCTCTCGATGGTTTTTTTATTGCTACGAGTTTATTCATTGTTTAATCTGTTCGGATAAATATTTTATACTTTACATTCGTTCGTAGATTGTGAATGTTTGTGCAAATTATTTTGTAAATACAAATATAACTTGTATAATTTTTATAAATATGTATGCAGTTCACGTAATTATAACTACGATTATGATATGAATATAATTAATTATCTTAAAGGTTTGTCTGCTAAATGTTACAACGATTACACTGTACTTTCGATTCTTTTTCATTTTTGTTATATATTCTATGCATAAATGCACGAACCTCTACTGCCTATATACATATGTACATTCGGATAGTAGTCGATACATTTCAGAATAAAAAAAAATATATATATAAATTGCACGATACAGAGACAGATACGCCAGCAGATTCACCGATACCAATATGTTTCTCCCAACGTAGAATATATTTTCCAAACGGCGTTTTTGCATAAATACACACTGTCGTACAAAAGAAATGTTCGCCTAATCTCCGCGTTGTAATTATTATTTCATCGTCGTAATTTCTACAATTTTCATAGAAATTCGTGTTCGAAGAAAATCGAAACTGTCCAGACACGATGGCGCACGTAATTGCGCATAGTTGCACGCCGCATAAATACACCGCGCAACGTCAGCGCGCGGAGGCCGAACCGTTTCTTCCTGTTATGTAGAGACGCGACACGAATCGAACGAATTACCTCGGTCATAAGCCGTTTATCACGAGAAACGTTCGTGCGAACGTGGACTTTGTCGCCGCGGTGACACCTCACGGAATTCTCGACAAATTGGCTGGCGCGGCGCGGGCGAAAAAACCACCCTTGATCCGGGCCAGGAATTACGAATTTAGAGCGAACGGGCCAACGTCGCCGCGGCGGTGTTACTTCAATACGTGTACGCGCGAGAGCATCGTCGAAATGGGAAAGGGGGAAGAGGCAGGGGGGTAGAGGGAGAGCAGCCCATAAAATATGAGGTGGTTGGCAAGCTCAGTTGGGAAGATCCAGCCGCTGGTGCTTTTCACCAGCGTGTCGCGTCGCGCCGCCGTCGTCGTCGGCTGAAAATCACTCGTGAATTCCACTGTAGTCGGCTCGTTCTTTCTCCCCTCCACTCTTCTCTTTTTCCCCCTTTTTCTTTTTTTCATTTTTTTTTTTTTTTTCTTTTTGCCTCGCACGCTCTCCACAGGCCGACATCGTGAAAGAGAAAGGCTTTTTCGCTGTAGCATTTCCGCGAACGACGCGACGCCCGCGACGAGAATGTAGAGACGGTGTTTCTCTGGTCCCTCTCTCTGTGTTCTCTCTGCTACATCGCCTCGGCCAGGGACAGAGGAGGGGGAGCAGCGGGAAAGCCATCATCCAATTTTTCATCGCGCCGCATCCGTTCCAGCGCGGGGTATCACGTCCCTGACTCGCTCGAACGTCATTAGGGGGACCGCACCGCGCCGCTTGTGGAAAGATATCGTTTCCACTTTTCCCAGAGACACAGTTTCCCAGCGAAACGCGTTGCTCCCTTTTTAACGGCGACAAGCTTTTTTTTTCCTCCCCCAACGCGACTACGTCTGCTACAATGTGCGTTGACAACGTGCGGTTCGCGAAAATACATATTTTATACGTGGCGTGAAATATTTTGAAATATCACTCGTTGTGACTAGATGTTATTTACTCGGTCTAGGTGACACGATGTTGTCGCGATCAGGTTAGGTGGAATTTGGAATTTCTCAAAGATTTGGTTTTTACGGTTTTTTGAACGTTTGGATGAAATATTTTATATACATGTGTGTATGTGATGGACGAAATGTTGAGACGAGGCATCATTATTGCGATTCTATTGATAAAATCTGTTACTGGTATATGTGTAATCTGCTCGGATAATAGAATGTTCGGGTATTACAGGATGCGGATATTGGGAATTCGGATATGAGAGATTCAACTATATTAGAATAGTTACAGAAAATGAGGTAAATTTCGAATAGATATTATTGGGAATTATTTCAGAAATCTGTGGCTACGTAGTGTAATTAAGAGACGGCGAGAACGCGGGCAATTCACCTGCTGCAAAATTCAGTTAATTTATAAAGAAATGGTTTCATTGAGAAATCAATAATTTCATTGCTCGAATACATCAACATCACTGACGAAACTTAAACGTTCGTAAATTCTTGATTTAATAAAAATCAATACATGGTACGTGAAAAAAGAAAAGTAATATGTTGGAAACAATTTCTGTTCCTACCTTGTATTTAACGATGAAAAAAATTATAAAAGAGTATTACTGAATTGTGACGCAATTAGTGAGCAACTGAAATAAAGCTTATAAATATTCCATTTTGGGGAATTTGCAATTTTACATGCGTGCAGTATTAGCAATTTACCGTGTGCAATTTTTTCCAGGCGAGTTTTTTTTCATATCTTTTTGTCGATTTTCTGTTGCGATCTCGAAATATTTTTAAATGCCTCGGAAAGAACATTTTTTTAGTTTTTACTGAAAAATTATGTAAGGGAAGGGTAATGTTCTTGTTGCTCGTCAGATGCAGTTAATGGGTTGAGAATTATTATCTCGTTAAAAAGCTCCGACTGATATAGACAGAAATTATAAAAATTTAAATAAATAGAATCATTTACGTCAATTAATCTTATAATAAATTATATGAAATTTGCTTTCTTGTTGGAGGAATAATTTCATAATCATTTCTTTAATTAATTATTCATTTCTTAATTCGTATTTGTTATTGTTTCAAACTTCTCTGAATTTCCCGAGTTTCGGATCTTTATCTTTTATAAATGGGAAATTCTAAACCAGTCGTTTGCTCGATAATTTCAACCAATTAACGCAAGCTATACAAAGTTGGAATGTCTAGTATTTGATCAAAATCAATAAATGTAATAATCGTAATTAAACACTGAGGTCTTTCAACGTAATAAATAATTAACTGATTGAATACTTAATTAACGATTAATATACTACATCTTTTGCGTCAAAAATTTTCCTCCATATAAAATTTCAAATTAATTTCAAACTTCAACCATGATAGTCGTCATTTTCCAGAACGTTTCGTACAATACGCACACCACACGTTTCAAAATACGTTTCTATAATTCCATGTAATTGCGAGCAACCGTATATATATCTCTATATATGTGTATGTATCGAGCGGAATATTTTAAACTACGTTACAGTCGGGAATTTGTGGCCAAATATCGATTTAACGTGGAGTTTACAGATCGAGAGAGAGAGAGAGAAAGAGCTCGCTGCCAGAACGTTTGCCCGATTCGTTTCCGTGAACGAATAGCTCGCGACGGAATGGAACAACTTCCGTTGCCAGATGTCCGCGACGACGAAAATGTCTACAAATTATTACTCTTCGCGAAGGAATCGCGTAGAGATGGAGCAAACAGCTCCCTTAGCAAACTCTCTTTCCATGTGGAACGTCCTGCGAATCGTGGTTAGTTGACTATTCTAGATGCAAATGTCAGTCAATAATAGTCCCTCGTTCAAGAGTATATCTTCGAAAGAATTCCATTCGAGAATTTATCAAATGGCTCACGAAAGTATTCGAAAATCTATGACACAGAATTGCGTAATATGTTTAAAATATTGCTAAAATTTGGAAGCGATATGAAAATATACGTAGAAGTTATAAACTATTTATTTTGCAAGCGTGAATAACCTCTTTGAACATGTAGCAATAATGTAATAATTTCGTTGAATGTTACCGTAATCGATTATGACAATTGAAATATTTTTGTAATTTCTGTGAAATGCTTGCAATTTGCTTCAAACTTGTGCCAGTATAATCTCGTCAGTCAGTTTTTATCAGATCGATTGACAAAATGTTGGTAATATATATTCGTGAAAATTTCATTCCTCCTTTTCGACTCATTTTTCCATATAAAACCCGCGATCAGTTATTCACGGTTTGCGAAACAGCCTCTGTACATATAGCCAGAGCGAACAGATACCAAGAGTAGCCAACTCTAGCAAACTTTTCCATTTATTACTTTTTCTTAATCCTCCTCAATTCTTTCTCCTTTTAACGAAGATATTCTTCTCGTACCAGAGAATCTTCTCGTACCATCCACACTCGCAACCATACCGTCCTTACTTCCCCTGTTTATTCTACTTTTATAACCATCTTGCTAATCGACCGATCCCGAGACTCTCGTTCGCGATAAAGTGCCCCCCCCGATAATGTCGTCGCTTCCTCTATCAACCATTTTCGAATCCCGATCGACCTATCGGGGCGTAGGCGCCGATGGCAGCCACAATTAAAACTTTCCGAGCTCTCTAGGATGGGATATCATTTATGGGGCTAATTACCAGGGCTGAATAAATGGGAGGTGATGAATGAGAAATGAGAAATCTCGCGTTTGGTGTTCGCTTCGACTCCTTCGAGTTTGGTGGAAGCCTCTTTCATCCCCTCTCTCCCTCACTCCTTGGACTACTTCCAATATTACTTTTCCGGTTGTTCGGAGTTGAAAGGCATTACACGATTTCCCTTCTATATATTCCTCTATTTTTTTTTTTTTTTTTTTTTTTTTTTTTTTTTTTT
>NW_025110073.1:0-35186 GCF_011392965.1 Frieseomelitta varia
CGCTCCTGGGACGTGCGCGTGGCGGGGGAAGGTTCGCGCGACTCGATACTCACGCTCCTGGCGCCGGTGGTGTGGCGTCCCTCCTCGACGGTCCTCCGTGGGAGCAGGGGAAGGGTCCTCCTCCTCGCCGGTCGTCCTCCTAGGTGTTGGCGGTGGCGGCTTCCAGGCAGGGTGTCCTCACTCGCGGGTCGCGGTGCGCGAGGTACTGAGTCGCGGTTCGCGAATTTCCGAGTCGCGGTCCTCCTCCGGGAGGGACGATGCACTGATTCTTGGGATCGTACGCAGGGCTAATCCCGGCGGCACTGCAATGCCGGGCTAACCCGCAGCAGAGGTGGAGCGAGCTCCTACCTCCGCAAAGTCTCAAAAATCAGGCTTACACTCTGGACCCCCCTGTGGAGGGTCTATCAGATATCAAGCTGATAAGAACAGGCACTACACTTTGATCTTAGCCGGAGAGGCCGAGAAGCGATCCAGATTTGATATTTAAGACGCTTTTTGTGCTCTGAAAATATCAATTTTACTAACGAGAAACTTTCGTTTCTCTGGACGCCCCCTGGCCTGAGCGCCGGTTGCGACCAATCAGCAATCGCGCCGCCATTTTTCGCAGGTCAGTATGCGCAGACTGTACTATTGCATTAAGAGATGAAGTATAGTTAATAATTTATAACGTCGAAAAATTATTAGAAGAATAATATTAGATGAAATTTCGTTCGGCATTAGTTTAACACAATACGATTGCGGCCAATCGCGCGTACGTCATTATCGGCAGGTCAGTATACGCTCGCGCAGTACACAATTGCATTTGAAAAAAACGTATAAATCAAAAAAAGAAAAAACAATTAAAGAACAATTAAACAACGTTCAAAAAAATAGTAGAGGGAACGTTCGTTTCTTCGTTTGGCACTAGTTCAACAAAATTTGTGTAGTGTAACTAAACGTCCGGTAGATGGAGAAAACAATGTTTATGGAGTGTTTCAATGTTTTGAGTTCTTTTTATGTGCTTGAGTGTCTGACGAATACAATACGAAAGTTTGATCTATTTCCTTGATGCAGATTACCGGTTATATACATAAAGAATGAAACAAAGGTGTGAAATGTGTAAAAGTTAAAGTAAAAAATTAGAGTATCAGTGGAGTAGTAACTTTTTAATGAATAGACATCATAAATATAGTTCCATTTCAACAAATATGTAGTATAAGAAGACTTGAAAATATTAAGTCAAATCGGGTATTAATTTTGTTAATGTGTTAATTTTGTATTATCTCTTCCAATGACATCATTTGGAATATATGCAAGGCACTTTAATCAATAAATGCAATTATTTCCAGAACTATTTGTTGTTTAAAAATATTGTTTTGTTGAAAAACTTGTTTTGTTTCGAAAGAGTGATAATCCAATGCAATTAATTTGTTTGTAGCTATACGCATGAGTTAACTTTCTTTTTTTAAATGAAATTATATAATTATTCACATATTGCATTCTGATATTCTTTATAAAAGGAAGTAATAACTTAAATGTATGCCGAAAAACTATTCGTTTAGGAGATATTTTAACTTTAGTTTTGTAAAATCAATATATGAAAGACGAGGAGGGACAAGGGAAGTATTCTTGTATTCATACTGTTCTCGTTTTTACAATGGATTTTAATTAAAAATAAAGTTAAAATGACTCTTAAACTAATAATTTTTCAACTTACGTGAGTCGATATTTTCTCATATAGGATACCGAGCTGCCACTGATTCGATTGATCATAAATGGTTAGAATTGTCTATAGTATATACATATTTACAGTATTTACATTTTAGTGCGAGGATGGAGGAAGTGGAATGGAAAAAGATGAGGAAATGTGCGTTTCGTCTCAGAGTCGCTGCCTAGACTCATCAGTGGGGCTGATAGCAGCGACCCCTTACCCCAGACGCTTGTTGTTCTAACTACTCGCTAGGCTGGACGGTCACTTCCCATCCTAGAGCGGTGTTCCGCATTCTGCTTAACATCGAATATCGCGACTTCAGCGCTAGGCGCACAGCCACTTGCGGCTTGTACTGGTGTTCGGTGTTCGAAACTCGTACTCGAGGGACTCTAGGCCGGTACAATCAAATTTGACTATTGTTTCAATGGATCAAAAAGTATATGATTCTTTTTAAAATATTGGAAAGAAAGACGAAATCTCTTATAAAAATCACTTGTTAAAAAAGTACACACATCAGAGAATGCTGTTCTCTAAACCATACAATTTTCGCACAAAATTCTTTCCGTACAACGCAAACTTTGAAAGTTATTCGAGGTGAGCACAGTTCACGCATTATGTTTTTTTACTTATAATTGATCGATCATCAAATAGAGTATAAATCGATCGGTCCGATCCGCTGACTCGTCTCAAGTGGAGAAAGTGGCTTGCCACAACTATATTAAATTATAAACGACAATATATTCCTGTTCTCACAGATATTTTTATTTAAAAAAAACAAATTATGAATAAAACTTTAGAAAAGAGAGAAAATAAAAATTTAAGGGCAAAATATGTTCTATATTAAAAAAGTATACTTAAATAAATATTTGCAAAATATTGGAATCATTTTGAAATGCACTGAGTATTCACTGACATTCAATTCTAACGAAATATCGATTAATAAATATTTAGTAAAAATCCCATTTTTTAGACTTATATCTACAGATTATATTCTTGATTAATTGATTGATAAAACATATCGTTTTTCCAAAAGCAATTTTATCCTTCACACGTTTAAGACGTATGACGAAGCACACTTTACGTGTTTAAAAGCGCAGTGAAAAAAACCAATATAATGATTAAATAATGACATATTGATTTTAAAATGTAATAATGTTTTCTAAAACTTAATCCCAAAAATAAAAAGAAAGTTTTAAATTTATTTCTTCAGATATCGAGGTTGGAAAGTCGATTGAAGTCTGTCTCGAATGTATTACGCAGAATGTCTATCTACAAATTGAAAATTGAAAGTAAAATATAATAGAATAGTATAATAGAATTATGAATTGCAAGTCTCGCATGATGCGTTAAAAAGTTTCAAAAAATTTCTAAATCTTCATTTGCTCTTGCATGTCGATCTATTATTTATTGTTAGGTTCCTATTTCATATTTGTATGTAAGTTCTTATTTATAGTCCATATTTATATACTCCCCATCTTTCAGGAAGACTGTTTCACCGTTGTCGGCTCAAATCAACGAATTCAGCCAATATGTATCGTCGGGTGAGACTGTGGCTTGCCTTAGATAACTATCGCTCAAGTTTCGAAATGTTCGGTTTGCAGTTACAGTCAGCAAACAATCCTAGAGATACACCATGCCGTCAATTGTAAGTATCTTGACACAAATCGATTATAATCAATAAAGGCTCGAACATAATCAATTAAGGCTCGAGTGCTTATACTCTAACACGTTATGAATATCATATGCATGAAAATATTTTTGGATACTGTTTTGAACTTCAACATTTCTTGTCAATAGAGAGAGTGTTAGGAAAGTGGCAAAAGGCAGTTAGCAATGTTTAACAAATAGTAGTATGAATTTACTTTAAACTTAACCTACTCTTTAGAATTACATAAGGCACCTCGAAGACACTTACAGTAGGGGTGTGCGGGTACCCGAAATTTCGGGTTAGGGTCGGGCTCGCACAAAGTCGGGCAGGCTCGGGCGGGTAGCCCGATGATTTCAGATCGAGTTAGAAAAAGTTCAAGAGGAATAGGATCAGAGGTGGGCATTATTCGAATAACATTTCGAATAAATTCCTCGAATAAAATTTCGAATAAATTCTTCGAATAACATTTTATTCGAAATATTTACTGAAATAATGTAAAGAAAAAGAATCAGGAGTCCTTTCTTCACAATTTTGGTTTGGTATTTAATAAATTTGCCTTTAGTACAATTTTGTTCGAACATTTTGTTAGTTAATCTGTTTACTTCAGGCGAGTTTGTTGTCGTTGAAAATGAAAACAAACGTTTTAGTGAAGCAGAAGATGGCGAAGGAGTCTTATATTTCAAAAATATATTTTTAATTATGGGATTTTAATTATGCGTTAGTTTATTTAAACATGAATATGATTTTCAATAAAATGAATATGATTTGCAATAAATTTTGAAATGAATATGATTTGAAATAATTTTCCATTTTACTTTTTGTATTATACTTGAATGAATGTTTATTCAGTATTCCATTTATTTATTCATATAATTTCACAAGTATTTCGTATAATAATATTGTCAAAAAGTAATATTGTTGTAACTTGTTATATTAGATTATTTGTAATTTTATTCGAGAAATCGTATTAACTCAAACAAGAAATTATTTAAAATTGATTCATTTGAATTTAATTCCATGTAAATGAAGTTATTTATTCCCAAAAGTTATCATTATCTCTAAAATAATAGATTAATCGGAATATTCATTATGAATTGTTAGTTTATTTTAATTTATTTGAAGTTAAATTGTTCGTTTATTTTATCTGAAATAAAATGTGTTCAAGCCTGCTCTTAATAAATATAAATATATTTATCTTATTTGACAGATGAATACGAAATATTTTGTGCGAAAATACCACCGCGCACTTTACGATGTGAACACATACACGAATTGTAACGTCACTTTTCTAATATTTCAAATATGAATAAGATATTCTTCTGCTTTTACGAACATTCACATTGGATTGAGCCATTCACTTTTGCTGAAGAGTACTGAAGAGTATAACATATACAGGATTGTGTAATTGACTCGTTAATTAACAACATTAAGCGATATTATTATGTAAATCACCTGAAGTGAGATTACATGCAAGAAAATGATTGGGACTGTTTGAATTTGGGGATCGGAACTTGGTCTGAGCAGTCAAGCTCTTTTGACATATCTTTCTCGTCCGAAGTCTGAAGAGCGACTGCGTTTCGATTGATCAGTTGTCCAGTTATACGACCTCTGTCTTTAAATGTATGAGAAAATATAGAGAATGGTGGAAAAATATAGATTGGTTGCTTTAATCTTTTCATGCATTGCGAAGGTGAACAAATTCATCAACAGTAAAGACAGTACACTAGGAAATATTACATTTACTTCTTTTATTTTTTTTTTTTTTGCTTTTTATTTTTTATTTTTATTAATAAATGATAGATAGATAGATTTATTCCATTTTTACTTTATACATAGTTTAAGAATATATATAACATTTTATCTCCTACGTTACAATTGCACCGTGTGTCTTTGGTAGTTTTTTGGGGGCCCTCGCCCTCTTTTGGGGACCCTGCTCTTTCTTCGTTCACCATGCGTTCTCCTGATTTTCTCTTAATGTTCATCTTGAACTCTCTTATATACTGACATAGGTCCGCCTTTACTTTTCCTCTTAGCTTTCTTAGCCTTCTTCCTTCCTCTAGTTCTTTCCTCTCTCCTTCACCTTATTCTCCAACTCTGCCTTCTTGGCTAATTCTTCTTTTGTTAATCTCTTCATTTCTACGCAAGATCACGTATGTTCCAGATTTTCCGTGCCTGCATTGCACAGCCTATAGTTCTCTTCTTTAAATCCTTTCTTGTCTGCCCTCCTGATGTTGCCACAACGCATTCTAGCCCATTACTCTTTATCCCTCCATTTTACTTCCTTGTCCTCCCAATAACTCTTCTGGGACCAGTCCGTTTTTAGATCTTTATACTCTGGACAGTACCTTGATCTATTAATTTTACCCCAGTATTTCTGTATTATTTGGTTCTTCTTGGTTTTCCAACCATCCACCAGCTTTCGCTCCATCCTCCCCCTCCAACAGTCCTAATATTTCCGTCCATCCCCTACTTCTGTCATTGCCGCCACTAGCTCGCTCATCCACTTTGAAGGTCGCCCGTTTTTCACTTCCTCTTTTAAGCACACCTTTGACAGTCTCTCTTCTTGCATCTTTCTAATGTTGTTCACTAAATAGTTTCCGGCTCTCCTTGTCGCTTCTGTTTCCCTTTTCTCTCTTCCTGCTACTTTCCGGAGTATTGCTACTCAGCCCCATTTCTATCTTGCACATCCTCCCTCTCATTCTCTCTCTTTCTGCTCTTTCCTTCCAACCCCATACTTCCATGCCATAGAATAGAATGGATTTGCACAGTACGTCGTATATGTATAGTCTCCTCCCCAGCCCTCCTATTCCTGCCCACCTCATTATCATAGCGATTCTGCCTCGATCCTTGCAGCTAAACTTTCCAAGTGCTTGTTGTATGCCTTTCCCGAGTATTTGAAACTGTTTACTACTTCTATATCTTTTCCGTTAACCCATCACTTTTCCTTCTTGTTTCTTGTTTCTTTCTCCTCCTTTTCTAAAAACCATAATCTTTGTTTTTTCCGTGTTGATCTGCAAGTTCTTTCTCGCCGCAAATTTAGCTAGTGATGCTAATATTTCTTTCAATCCTGCGGCATTCGCTACGAGTGGTACATCATCCGCGTACTTTAGTGCAAAAGCTTTCGTTCTTCCTATTACTGTCCCTCCTAAATTTCTTTCTATCATTTCCTTCTCCAGGTCTTCTACGTATAGATTCTATGTATGATACTTCTATGTATAGAACAATGTAGGACTGAGTGGGCATCCCTGTTTCACTCTTCGGTCCGTCCTGAACCTCCTGGTGCGTCCCTTCTGCGTGCTAACTTCACTAGTCGTCTCCTTGTATATGCTCACGATCATTTCTAACATTCTACCACTTATTCCTAGTTGCTTCAGTTTCACCGTCATCTTCCGTCTGTTGACCGTGTCGAAGGCTATGCGGAAATCCACAAAGGCGGTATATAGCTTCCCTCCTTCTTTCCTCAGTTTGTTGTCTATCCATAAGTGAGTTTAAAGCAAATAGGTGGTCCCTCGTCGTTCTTCTGCTTCTAAACCCACTGGCTTTCTCCTAATATCTTTTTGTGCTCCAGTCATTGCCTTAACTGTTCCAGTTTTGCATCATTGATGTCAGAATTTTATATCCTACATCTAGTAATGCCACTCTTCTGTAGTTTCGCACATCTTCCTCGCCCCCCCCCCCCCTATTATTAGTATCCTATCTCCCTTTTTTTCTATTCCCTCGATTAGCTCTTTTAAGCTATTTCTTATTTTACCCACTCCCACATTATTGTACACCGTTATCAGTGTAACCTGCTCTCCCGCTATTCTGCCCCTAACTACCAATCCGAATTCCCATTCTTCCCCTAACCTCCACTTTCTTCTTGATGCCTAGAAGTTGTCCGCCGCTAGCTCTGCCTCTCGTTTTGGATCTAATGGCGGCTTTCGCTGTACACCGAAATCTCTCATCTAGTTTCCGCATGGGTCCTTGCAAATCTTTTTTCTCAATCCACGTCTCCTGTAACATAACTAAATCGAAGTCCCTAATAAAATCTGTAATTTCTTGAATCCTGCCCATCGCCGCCACATTCCAAACTACCATCTTCCTGTCTGCAAATGCTTCCTTTCTCTTATTCAAAAATTTTGCTTCTCTAATTTTTCTCTCTTTTCATCCCATCTTCAACACACTCCGTCTATTATTAATTTCATGTACTCTCTTTTAATTTTTCTTTCCTTTGCTTCTTCTTTCTTGGCCTGCTCTCATATCGTTTTGTGTATTTCTCTTTCGCTTCTGGTCAAGTCGTCGTCTATATCCTTCTATTCCTCATTATCCTTCTCTTCGCTTCTAATGTTTCCATTTGTACCAGGATGTCATTATTATTACTAGTGTTATTGTTGTTTGTATTCTTTCCTAATCTCGTTACTCTTATCACTTTCTCTCTAGCGTCGAACTTTACTTTCAGAAATTGCTCCACTTCTTTTTTCATATTCCTTCCTCCAAACTCCATTCCTCTTATTATTAGATTCATTCTCCTTCTTGTTCGCTCGTTTCTCTCTAGTATCATGTCTATCGATTCTATCGCTTTACCTCTTCTTTGCCTTTCGTTTTTACCACCTTTTCACCTTTTCTTTTAGTTTTCGCAGCCATTTTTCTCTCTTTGCCTTTCCGGTATTTTACTTTCCTTCTCACCCATCCTTTTTTCTACCTCCGTCCTGATTTGGGTTTCAATTTTTTTCTTTTCAGTTTTGACTTCGAGTGCCGTCACTTTATCTTCCAGCTTTTGAATTCTTACTTGCATTATTTTCTTCGCGGTTTTCCACTCCTTTTCCTTGCGTTCCAGTTCTTTCTTTAATTCGGCTTTTGGGGATGTTCGCGGGTATAGTGCAGGATTTAATGATTTGGACTCGTATTGTTAGTTAACACTTTTATTTATTCTTACAACAGACGGAAATTTGTTCGCGGCGTATCGCAGAGTTTATACGCACTCGATGACAGCCCCGAATTTCTCTCGTGTTCCTTTCTCTAACTCCTCGACTTTTCTCTCGACTTGTTCTCTTACATCTCTCGTCTTCGGAACTTTTTCGCTCCGAGGAAAACTCGGTCCCCGTCTCGGACATCCCTAATTGGCTAAACCGTTTTTGCGTTTTGACCAATTAGGTTGTCACGAAATTGCGCCGCCTACTCCTTGCGTTCGAGACGCATTTTCTCTGAGAGTGGGGCTGCAATTTCACCGGGACCCGTTTTCCCCGAATTGTGGCGGTATAGCAGGTGTTACGCAGGATTTGAATAGAACACTTTTTTTATATGAGCCGGAATACCGTAGTATTCCAGCGTAACTTTTATTTATAAAATAATACAATAAATTAAACACTTACGTTTGGTTGGCGGAATGGGGATGGCCCTTTTATACTTGTGTTATCGGAGTTTTGGGCAAGGGTCGTTGTTATAGTCAATATGTGATTCATGGTAACTCGTCGTTACAGCAGGGTTTCCTCTGGGCCTCGCTCACTTTCTCCAAGTGTTTTCCAGATGTTGATCTGGGTGACCCTTAGGAATCCAAGAGTTTACGACGCTTCGCAGGAATGCTATTGAGGCTGTATTTCTAAAACTATAAGTGCGGACATTCGGTCTAACGCACTGCAAAACTGACTTTAGCCTTTTCACTTCAATAGCGTCGGCGCCACGTGAGTCGTAAATTTTTCTAACTTTTCTGTCTGAGAAAACGTTTTTTCTCCGACATCTGCTAGCCGCTACAGGCTATTTCACTCGTTAGCAGTTCTCTCTCTCTTCCTTATTACTCTTCGCTTCTGTGAAAGGCTTGACCTCTAACTCGTCTTCAGTTGCTCGCTTGAATCTGAGATGTCGCTCCCGTTGTCTTCGTTTACTCTCTCACCAAATCTTCCCTTATCTTGATTCGAACCTCTGATCTCACTTATTTTTCCATTTCTCTAGCTAATTCCTTTAACGTCCTTCCACTCATCTGTTAATCTCCTTTAAAGCTCGTCGTTCCTCCTTTACCTTTATTCCCTTTCTATGCTCCTTCCTGATCGCTACCTATCCTTTCTATCCCGCACCTCGAATCCTATTAATAAATGATATCATATTTATTTCACTAAAATATATTGCATTTATTAAATAATATTCTATTTTTATTTTCTATTTCTTTTATTACCGATGAATATTTCTGAGCGAAAAGTAAACCAATAGTTTAGTACGATTTGAGGAAAAAAATGACAAAAGTTTAAGTAATAACTGTTTTGTTTTAAACAAGTTTTAAATAATTGAAAAAGAATCGTATTAAGAAATGAGGAATCATACTTCAAAATATAAATAATCGTAAATGAACACGAAAATGTTGAAATAAAAAATGTAAATAATTATTTTATGTTGTGTAGTATCGATCAAACGAACACTTGTCATTATTAAGGATAGATTACGCAAAATAATAAATTATATTGTTTTAGGAATTTTTCACGAATGTAAACAATTTACAATTTTTTACACGATTAATATCTCATCGATTGTATAGTTATTCTTTCTGAAAATCCAAGCGATCGACACTTTATTTTCTTAATTCTTTTTAATATATTGCAAATATTGTATAATCTGTATATGTTTCTGCTTTCTTTTTGCGATGTGTACAACTAGTGAATTCAGAGCATCATTGGAGTTAATATGAAGAATTTTATGAAAAAAAAAATTTGACTTTCTGTAGTCTCGAGTACAAACGGTAGAAAATATTAATTGCAATTTTTTTAATACTAACTGTAATATTATTCATATTGAATTTATATGAATTCATATAACTGCAATATTAATTCATTTGAAGCTTTTATAAAATATTAGATGATTATTGTGCAAACTAATCAAGCAAAATTGTTTTGGAACCTTTTGTAAAAAAAAAAATATTCCATAAAATTGTCCTTCTATTCTAATTTCTTTTGTAGAAGAACAGGATAGATCATAATTTATAAAATGACGTTATTTGCTTACTTTTATTTGAAAAGAAAAGTGGAAATATAAAATTTTATTGAGAAAATATTTCCATGTGTCAAGAAATATCGATCTCTCTTTCAAAAATGCAGAAGCATATTAAGGAAGAAAACACGCAAGTCGATACACTTGCATGACACAATAAATGCATTATTAGCGAAGGCTTTGCATACCAATGGTGGACTCCTATTCGTAATTTTCTTTCCACATGGGCAGAATGAAATTCTATAAAAAAAATTTTGTTCCAATCTTTGTTTGACCTTAAAACTATATTTCTACTGAATAAAAAACGAGCCATAGTGAACTCCCCTAAAAATGTAATTGAAAAAATCTCTGGGAAAGTCACTGATAAAAATAAAAGTAAACTAGGAAACAGAAAACAGAATGTGATAACAGAAATCAAGTATTCCTCCAATATGTCATTAGGCTTAAGATTGGTAAAATATTTCAATATCCTGATTTGCTGTCAAGTTATAGTCATTGCTTGGACGTACATTACAATATTTTCCATGACAAAGGACAGAGTGACATGAATCGAGTCTACTTTCCTTTTCCAGTTTTTCATTTTGACGAATGATAGATGCATCAACCGCTGATTTCGTAGTTTTTCTCTTTTTTCTTACCAAATTTCACTCATTTATTGAAACACGACCAGATTTTCACTCTGCTTCTTTCTCTCTTCTTTTGTCCATGTCCGGTCTCCTCTTCTTTTCGTGAAACCGATAGTATCGATGGTGCCGCAAATCGCACACAAAACAGCGGCTTAATGGTTTCTCCCGAGATAGAAAACTATCTTAAATCTAAGCGGCAAGTAATCTACGTCAAAGAAAACATAAAAATCTTTATAATAAATATAATTAATACTTGGATAAACTAATGTATATTGAACTATACATTGTACATTGAAATGTATATTCAATACCTTTGTAATGTACATTAAAATTCTTGATGGACGATTGGGTGAGTCTGCGCTTTTCCTTAACAACGAAGCTATACCCGAGAACAATTTCGATTGTGCATCTAATAGTGTATCATTACGAAGAAAAGAATCTTCTGTCTTCATTCCTAATTTCTTTAAAATTTGCTTCGAATTATTATTATTATTAAATTGTCGGATGAAAAAATTTTCACTTTTCTTCTTTCTTTCTTCTTTTTTCCATGTCCAGCCTCCTCTTCTTTTGGCGAAACCAGAAATATCAATGGTGCAATGACCGCAAATCGCAAAGCAGCGGCTTAATGGCTTTTCCTGAGAGAGAAAACTATCTTAAATCTAAGCAGCAATCTACATCAAAGAGAACATAAAACTCTTTATAATAAATATAATTAATATTTAGATAAACTAATGTACATTGATAATGTATATTGGATAAACTATACATTGTACATTGAAATATATATTCAATACCTTTGTAATGTATATTAAAAATCTTGAAGGACGATTGTGTCGGTCTGCGCTCTTCCTTAACAACGTAGCTGTGCCCAAGGACAGTTTCTACCGTGCGTCTAGTAGTGTATCGTTATGAAGAGAAGAATCTTCTGTCTTTATTTCTGTCTTTAGAATTTGCTTCGGATTTCAGATGATTATTAAATAGTTTATTAAAGATAAGTATGAGGCTGTATTAACTAAACGGGAGGAGGCTGTTGGTTATGAATCAATTTATTCAAGTATAATCCAAAGCACACGAACTTCCGCGATTCGAAAATGTAGGAACGCTAAGAATGAAGATTCTCTTTCAGGCACACTGCAATGTCAGCAATGAGCTGAAGGCAATCACTATTGGCTTGTATCACTATAGAAATACAAAACCTGAATGCTATCATTAATATTGTCCAGGTAAAAAACAATCTGAATATCTAGGAATTCACAAAATAGGGAAACCAATGAAATTCATATCCGCAATATTGATACTTCAGTTGGATTCATGTTGGAGGGAAATGCACATACTCCTTAATACTAGTGTGGTTCACCTCTTGTGAGGTAAAAATATTTTCACGAATGAAAAGATGCCTCAAGTGTCATTAATTAGAAAGCATTAGTAGCAACTTTCCTAGTATCGCAGCAGAAATATATCTTTAATAAACATGCTATTGTATTCGAAGGATGTCTTATTTATGTAAAGAAAGGCAACAATTTTACGAGCCACATCACTACCATTTTATCGAAATTCACAAATTTCTCTAGCTGGCACACATAATATAATAGTTTTTCTTTTCTCTTAATTAAATTCTGGATCCCTACTTATAAGTCCATTGTGACAGAAATATCGATTTCCTGTGTATTTTCCCTATAATAAATTTTCAACATTTTAAGAAATATCGACTACTTCTTTCCAAAGAGTTTTAATTCTCCTATCGCTTCTTTTATTTTATCAAATTTATATAGAGATAAAAAATAATATTATTTAACATATTTTAATGTATTTTCATATCTGTAATAGAAAAGACATTAACACAGAAAAATAATTTTGCCTGATGATTTTCCATTATCTGTAGTCAGAACTTATATATATACACAATAATAACAAAGATACTTTTAAATGTTTACATTTTATAATTAAAAGAAATAAAAGAACAGACGAAGAATTATTTTATCTAAATATTGTATAACGAACAGTAGAAATAGATATGTAACGTAATTTGTAGTCTATTTATTGTTAGTATAATTGAAACTCTCTAGATACTTCAAACTAAATACCTCAAACTGATGACATCAAATCAGTATCTAATTTCATACTTTGAAGGTGTTATAATTCCTTACAACTTTAAACACCATCACTTTGTCCCTATAATTTCATCCAAAGCTAAACACTTTAGCTAATAATCAAGTTTTCATATTCGCACATCTTATGTTAATTATTTTAATTATATTAATCCACGAAACTCACAAAAATTTATTAATCTTGCACTACAAATATAGCAAAATATATAATACATCACGAAAGTATTCGAACCTATATAAAATTTGAAAACATAAATACGTTATGTATAATAATTAGCAAAGTTTGTATACCTGCAACAAAGTAGTAATAATACAGATAAGAGTTACAAAACATTTTGTACAAGTAAATTTTACGCAGAGATCATGAAAATAATTAAATACTTGTTTGGAATGTTTCAAGTTTCAATATCCTGAAAACTACACAAAAACAACTTACAAAAAAAAGTTTTACAATTTCGAAGAGGAAATACAATTATTTATTTGCTAAACGTGGTTTAAAATGTTTGAAAAGTACATTTTCCTTCTTAAATTCTTATTTTGTAGGAAAAAAGGGGAAAGAGACATTGTTTGTGCCTTTCAAAAGAAAATTTAATAAATAAATTAATGAATTTAAATTTAATAAAATTTATTTCAGTTTTGCTACTGTAAACAAATGCAAGAAAATGGGAACATCGACGAAGGAAGTGAAAACAATATTTTATCACATTACTAGAATGCGAATTGTTTTAGTACAAGGTGTTTGAAAGCTTAGAAATAATAGAGAACGCCTAAAAATATTGTTGCAAACAGAGTATCAAATTGTGAATATTTTACTTAGATGATATTTTATTGATATTTTATATCTCATGAATTTGAGAAATGCTCTCCTATCGCTGTTGCAGATCTATTACGAACCAGAATTTGTAAGACATTATAAATATAAACTTTTTTGACTTTAATACGAGTATGTATATGGATGTTTTTGTAGATCAGAGAGCGGTAGTAACAATGCGCAATGTCAGATTTAATTGAAGTTAAAATAGTTTAACTATATACAAGAACTTTTTGTTATACAAATACATTATGCTAAAAAAATGTACTTGTATAACAGTTCAATTTTCATACAACATAAATATTTTCATTAGATATTCATGTTATAATAAAGATAATATTTATAATTGGATCGCAGATATTTATGCAATTTCCAATTTACTAGTTTATTTATTTTAATAGTAGAGCTTAGACAGAAATTTGTTTTCGTTGTTCATTTCGAAATTTGTTATTATATATTGTACCAAGCATTCTATTTTCGATATTTTACATATTTTTCCACGTGCTATTCGTCTGAATTAATCTGTAAATTTCCCATGAAGGCATAAAAATCTGCATTCTATTTATAATAATATAATAAATATAATTCATTTTATAAATCAATTTTTAATCGTTAATGCAAATTAAAGGAAATATAGAATACTTTGTGTACTGTACACAACATTTTGTAAAATGATTTATTACCATTTATTACGAGAGTTAATAAACGTGTATCGAGAGGTCGTTATTTCATCAATAAAATAGAATTAACGGAAAAAATTATAAAAATATAATTTTATATACCGACTGAATTGTGTGTGAATTAACTGAATCAATATCTCGCATATGCTATACAGTTATAAAAATCGAAGAGTTTTTTCTAAAATGATTCCATTAAAACTCCGCGAAAATGATAGACAATTAAATGCTACTGTTATTATTAAAAATGATTGTACGAACCAAGCACAGTATGTTTCCTAACTTTCGTCGCTATGATTTTCAGTGATTTCCTGTTTCAATATTAATTGTGATTTTTATGTAGTAGATTCAAAAATACACTTATGATATATTATCTTATGCCATTTTTATTTTCAATTTATGTACTTTCAAAATTAAAGAATGGAAAATAATTTTTTGAGAAACATAATGTTTCTTTATTTTCATTAGTAAGGTGTACATAAATCTCGAATAGCTGTAAAACATTTAGTGGATTTATCTGGAACCGTCTCGAAGATAGATTTGCGATACCGGCAAAAACGTCGCTGCAGATATGTTTATTGAAAATTATTAATTAATTTCACGGTTTTCTGTAGTCATTATTCTATAAAGCGAAGACTTCGGTAATCACATATTTCATTCTTCTAACAAGTAGTAACTAGCAGTTTTAAATGACGCGAAAATAATTACTTAATTTACATCAAATGGAACAGACTCTCTTTCTAAGCGAATTAATCGGGAATTTAAAATATAGTAAATATAATGGCACACGTCACATATGAATGGGAGTTTGCTAACATTTCGGAACACTCAAATAAACACGATTCATCGAATAACCTAATTTTAAGTACATACATTTAGTCGAGAAACCAAGAAGATATTTAATTGACAACATTTACTCTAGTAACACAATTAATATCAATTTTAATCAGGGTTCGAAATCAACAGATTCTTTTCGTATAAAAAAAGTTTCCTTTGTTTGTGGAAAAAAGGAGAACGTGTTCCATTTAGGAACACTTTTCAACAGTGTTCTCATGAAATAGATATTTTAGTATCTGTATAATAAAAGTTCCATGGAAATATGTTATTTAAACATTTATTTAAAAAGTTATGGGAACATTTATTTAAAAATCCATTTTTGTATTCGAGTACATTCATTGAATAACATTCAGTGTCAGTATGTTAAATACTGAAAATTTTTTTAATATTGATGAACAAATTATCTGTCCAAAATAAAAAAATGTCTATTTTTGTATTATTTATCTATTCTTCCTGAAACTTTTATTTTTTAAAACCTTTATTTATCTGTTCTCATTGAGATTTATAACGTAAGAACAACTTTTTCAAAAAGATGCTACAATCCATATTTCAAATAGAACCTATTTAAAAGTTTCTTCACTTTTTTGATTCCTGGTTTCAATACATATTACAATCATTGTGACCAATATGCGAAGGAAAAACAGCGTTAAAGAGATGGACAAATAGATTCCACAATTTGTAAATGAAGAAGTAATACATTTACGAACAAAATGGTAGCATACGTGCCATCTTTAATTTCTCGAAAAGAAACTGGAATCTACTAAACATGAATGCAACGACGTTGCAGAGAAGGATCTATTAATAAAAAGAGATCACTAATATTCATAGAATTCATATGAAAAATGTACGTAAATTCATTCGTGCAATGACACGTAGTGCGCTTGAATTTTCTGTTGACATTATATAAGTTTATGGCTTATCAATCAATCAGGAATAAGTGTCACGTATTATATGATTAGATATCTTTCTTTTTCTTTGCGTCGTTACATTCATGTACATTTATTCATCTTAGTCAATGAACAGGAACATCTTTGGACTTAGGGATCTTTTGTGATGAATTTATGATTTATTTGTTTTTTTTTTTTTTTTCTGATAGAAGAAAACATCTCGTGATCGCGTTGGATTTTAATTTCACAATGTAGATTGATCACGCTGACTCGTAATTACTTTTTCTTGTAGCATGTTACGATGTTCAAGAAACAACGCCAATAAAGGCGGTGGCCCTGTTTCTGCCGTCGAAGATCCATCTAGATAAAAATTGCAGATAAAAATTAATTTCGAAAAATTGAATTTCAAATGTAAGGATAAACTGAATGAATTCCACGTAGAGTACTGTAGAGTAAATTTGTCAAACCTGTACCGTTTGCGCTTCCGCCAATGGAAGAACTGATAAATTTTCGGCTGGCAAATAAGGTGTCGATAATCTTATGGACATTTTATTGCCTTTTTGAAGTTCTCTTCTGGGCTGATTGCTTAGTGCATCTTGTAACGCGACCATTAACTGATCCAACAGAAGAGCCGCCCTCTTTGACACTAGTACCTAAAAAAGAAAGTATTTTATTAAGTATTGATTAATTGAAACAGACCAAACATCCAATGCTTTTTCGCGTCCTACGTTTTGAAGATTACCTGACCTTTTTTATTATTTTCGTATCATATCTTGCTATATCAATTTAATAGGAATTAAATTCAAAAGATACGGATAGGAATTAAATTCAAAATTTTTTATTTACTGAATTCAACCTAGTGACACTTCATGGTGAGTATATATACGCATATATGTACTTATACATATACACAAAGTGAATTTAGTAACTGTACGTTGTATAACCGGTGTAATGCAATTATTTCGTATTACAGTTATTCTCTACTATTATTGTCCATTATTGCTCGTACTAGAAATATTAGGCCACAATGGTTTATAAAAAAATTAATATTTCGCGAAACACCTCGAATTTTATGTAATACGTACAATTCTGTTATGTTAAACAGAATGTCGCATTTGATTGGGAATTAAGGTTATTAAGGTGATTAAATTTTAATTTTTATATTGTCATTTTATATGCACAAAAGAGTGTCCGAAAGGTAGAAAAAATATAAGATATTTGTTCTATTTTTGATTTTACGAAGAAAATGTTCAAGACGAAGTTGCACTATTTCAAAGAGCACATTTGTCGAGAATGAACTTTTTCAAGATTATTTTTAAGCTAATTTTTGTTACTGTTTTGATAATTTTATGGAGAACCAAATATAAAATTCAACCACCTTAATAACCATTTCATTCGGATCATTTAATTTAGGAAATATTTTATTTCATGTTAAAACGATAGAGAGACGTATCTATTACTATCAGTTGAATATAATGATTGGGTTAAAATGACTTGGTATTTTACGAAGATTAACATAAGAGATAAAGTATGAATGATTCTGTAAAGATTCAATAATATATTTTATCGTGATAATGTATTTTATCATGACATATTTCATTAAAATTTTATACATAGATAATTTAAAATATTTCTCTTTTTGATTGCTTTTCATCGTGGGGAATGACAAATAAAAGATGAGTTAAAGTAACAGAGATTTAAGATTTCTTGAAGAAAGTATACTTGCCAAAATTTGACGTAGTTGTCACATTACATTTCTGCTATTATTTGTCCGTCAAAATATGTAATTTTTATTATAAACAACAATTAAAGTTTGTAGTCAAATAAGAGTAATTTAAATAACATAAAAAATAATTTATTTTATATCTGTGATTTTCAAGAAGAAACTCATTGTATCTGAATTAAATAAAATAAAAGTAGTAAACAATTTTTAACTTTATCATATATGTTATATTTTATACGATGAAAAAGTCGCAAATAATATCGTCGCTTTTTATAATTGTAACATGTTACAACCGTAAATTGTAATTTGTATATTTTATAAATCAAAATTTGTATTATTTATTTATTTTTAATGCATATTGAAAAATAATGGCCTATACATATATTTAAAAAAATAACAACTTTCGTTAAAAATAATAATAAACGTAATTAAAAGTAATAAAAAATAGTTATTTATTAAAAATTCTGCTTTTAATTTTAATTTTAAAATATTTCGTATATTTTCTTCTTATTTCGATTGCCGAGTAAATTATATTTTTACAAGTTTACTGTGAACACAATTTTCACAGTTAGAATCACACACATTTAAAGCGTACGATATTACAAGTAAACGATTTCTTCAAACGAAATTGAATTTTTTCCTGGTGAACAAAACAGTATTAAAAACACGAAAAGATCTTAAAATGCGCTTTAACTTAAATAGGAAATCTAGCGTCTTTCTAAAATCGTTTTCGTTTCCCGCGATCAATTGATTCCCTGCTGTTCTCAATTTACTACAATTCATTCCATTATTAATATAGAGTTGTCAACTGCGATTTAAACTTATTAACTCTTTCGAAATAATTGTTTCAATGCTATGGTTGCCATTTATAAAACCGCAAATTTAGAATAAAGAATATTAAAATCCTGGAGTTTTTTGCTCAGAATTAGTCTATATTGCACGTTACCACGAGTATATATTTATTCGAACTATATTGCATTCGCGATTATTATAAACCAAAACAAATCCGGAAAATCTCGAACGGATGGCAGTTCTGTTCAGTGCGAAGGGATCAACTAAGTATCCTAATCGTGTCGGTCTGCATATTCGTGTATTAAATACGAATTTCCAGTCAATTTCTTTATTTCATTAATTTTAATATTCGGCAACCATTGCACATTACATAGATTTGTAATGTGCTGAGATGTATTCCAAGGTGGAGAGAGTTTGCGTTGTTCTGCGTAAATGCTCCCGTACGAATAGATTTGTTGTTTCTTTGGAATAGGTATAAAAGTTACTCGTTCAATCAATGCTGATGGAAAAAGGAAAACTGAAAATGGAGGGAGAGAGTAGGTCACAAAGTGTCTCGATCCAATTCATCCACGCAATTATTCATTATTTGAAAAAATGTTTGAAATAAAATTGTCCTGTTTTAAAGGGAATATTTTATTATGACAGCTAAATTTGTCTAAATGGATTTGTCTCCGAAATCTCAAGGTCACATCCACTCTTAAATGAAATAATATATTTTTTTATACATTAATGAAAGTATATATTAACTATGTCAAAAAATGATTAGTTTAGGAGATATTTTAACTCTAATTTTGTAAAATGTATCGTATGAAAAACGAGAAGGAACACAGGCATATTTTTGTATTTGTACTGTGCAGATTTAAGCAATAATCGATTACCTTGTGATCATTTCTGTAATCAGTTAGTATACAATAATCATGGTAATCATAATGAGTAATCAATTTCATTATTAAAATAAATCATTAATCTTGATTAATTTTTAATTATTTGTAATTATTAATCGGTAAGTTTTAAATCATTGAGTGACTAATTTATATTTTGTTACGATCTATAATGTATTATTTCTTCACATTGTCATGACAAGTTCAAAATTGTTGGATTTTACTGTTCAATATATCTAAATATTATTATTAAACCGCTTGCAGTTTGACTAGTAAACTAAGGTGGAGACAATATTTATGTATGTTCATTGCTGTAATAATAATATCTGTATTGCCTAATTTAGAATAATTGGTAAAGTTTATAATTCTCTGATGTATTTTTGGTATAAAAACGGGTGCGTATCATAACGAAAAATCTCAAAATTTTGATTATTTGGCAAGTTTGTCGTTTGAAGTCCATCTTCATCGAATCATACGGAAGATTGTACGACTATATAGACAAGACTTTCAGTTGATAGAAATTCTTTTGAACATATCCTGGTAAAATTGTAAGATCATACATATTGCAAAATGATGCGAATAATAAATATAATTTCTACAATACAAAATGTACACAGCATTGTTGATACAGTCATAATTAAAAGTTTAATTATTTTATAATGAATGATATCAATTATTTTCTCTTATTGATTAATAAACAATTACTTGATAATCAGTACTCATGATTGATATTCTGATTTCACATTAATTTTAATCATTAATCATTAATCAGATTACGTTTAACTTTGTGTATATTATATTTGAACAGAAACTTTAAACTTGTGTATATTATATTTGAACAGAAACATTAAACATTTTTGTTTCTCACTTCTCACGTTAGTAAGTTGGAAAATCGAGGGAACAGGAAAAACAGTTTCGAGAAAAAATAATCGTAGAAATGAATTTAATGACTGATGCTACTGTTTTCTTTTGATGGAATGGCAAAAAATGGAAAATATGGGAAGGAAGAATTTGGAAAAACTCAAGGACTTTATAAAATCAATTGTAGGATTGAATTCACTTTCATGTCCGTAATTGGCTCGTTTTGTGAAAAAAGTTTTTCTAACAATAAGAAAGAAACAGTGTCGTGGAAGTAAAAGCTTCACGTTTTAAACTAAGTACAGATTTTTTGCTTAATTGTCGACATTTTAAATTGCTACAAATTCTTAACGATCACGGACCAATCTTGTGTTCATTTTAAAGTATGAAACATACATCTTCGTTTCTCATATTTTCATCATCTTAAAAGGGATAAGTGAAGATTGAAAAAATATTTTTCTTAAATAAAACTACAATGATCTTGGAGATTAAACCTTTTGCTTCACAGCGATTTCTTAAAATTTATTATACGATTTTTTTCACAAAGTTAATAATAAGAACCCAAAATATCGAGGTTTTCATCGAAAATTTTCTAGAACCACTCTTCAAGTGCATAATACTGAAACGCGTGGAAGTAACCATCAAACAAAATAACAGAGAAACGAAAAAAGGAACAGTCGACTAGCCATGTCGCTGTCAATCTACTTGATCAAAAAAAACTTGGACAAGAACGTACATATAGTGTAGAGCAGAAAAGGTTAAAAACCAATCATTTACGGGATTAACGAATAACATTTGCTAAAATGAAGATATCTATTTAACTAATAATTCTTCAATTATTAATTAAAACTTAATGTAATAAATTAGTGTAAATTAATGTGAATCTAAGCTAAACTATTAATTTTTTAAATAACAACTAATTATTTAATTAATATAATAGTACCTAATAAATACCTAAATTAATAATTTTTTAAACGTTGATATTTTTTTAAATATTAATATTTTTTTATAGAGAATATGGAGCTGCATCGACTAATAAAAAAATTATTTAAAAAACTAAAAGTTACGATTTTTACAAAAAAATCAGTGGTGTGCGATAAATGTCCTGGACAGGGAATAGTAACCTTGACAATGATTAAATAATTACGATCTTCGTTCGATGTTCAGTTTCTCGACATTTCTATGTTTGCTCGTCGCATTCCGTTAACAGTTTAAATGCCATTTACTTTCTTCGAAAAGACAGAAGATCGAAGGTCTTAAAGAAACGATGCTCGAACGTACGAGTTGAGGAAGAATTTTTGTATCTTCTACTATTATTGAGATGTAACCTGTTACAATTGCGAGAATTATTCACCCTGTGCACCTTGTTGTATATAAACTGTTATATTCATATACAATATCTATGATTGATTAAATACACTAGAAAGAAAATATTTTGACAACACTGTTTTATTATATCATACGATATTGTTAACAATGTTGTCCTCATCGTTGTGTGCAATCTTATGCTCGCTTAATTATGTATACTTGAACACTAGATAAATTGTTTTATCCCTATATTTTTTTAAATACGTACTGAATATTCTATACAGAATTTTGTCAACTCTATACGAACCCCGCAGACCTTCAAATTCGATTTTCTCGAAAACGAAGTATCAAGTCAAAAAATGTTATTCTATATATTTTTTTTTTTTTTTTCATAAGGAAAACCACCTTGTGCTCGTTTGTACATGTTATGCACTTGCTTCGACGCACTGCTGTATAAAAATTCAAACACAACACAACTTTTACCAGTTAGACATTATTTCATAAAATATTTTCTCGCTAGATTAATTTATATGATCAATTCAGAGAAAGCATTAATGCTTTCTAGAAGCTAATAAAAACTTCGATGGTAAATTACCATAAACCATTCGTGTGAATTCCAAAAATAATTGAACATGTAAAATTTGTCGAGAAATTAATGCGAAATGGCAAATTCCCAGAAAATTTCTCTACCCTCAGTTTGCTATTTTTGACATTTTTACGCATATAATATTTCTTTTTTTAAATATATTTTAATACATTTTTAGCTTACTTCTGATTCTCACACTCATGATATTATTCTCTTACGTGTTTTAAACATTTTCAAATATCAAAGTAAAACTTTTCAATTATATTATCGTTTGAATAATCATCAATAATAGCAATTTCTTAAGATATTTATTCCTAAACAAATGAAATTAGTTATTATTTAATTAGTTTCAACGTTAGCATATGCGAAACAGGATGGGACAATATTGTCTCTAAAATTATTTCTTTTGCAAATATTATGATATTAAATTTGGCAAGTTTGTTTTAACATATATACTTCGATAAGGAAATGTTAACACTGTATGTAATTCTTTTTTTAAATACAACATCAATGAACAATAAAATTCATAGAATTCATGGAACAATTATTCCTAAGAATTGTCATCTTGCCTCAGCACCTGAGGCTTCCGACATACGATTCATAGATAATCGATAATTAAATCGAAATACTATCGATCCCGTTCAACGGCGACAATTTTCTTTCGTGCGCCATGTTACGATCCAAATGAGAGTAAGATAAAGCTTGAACAACGAAGACAATATTATTCTTTTCTTTTTTTTTTTATGTCAGTTTAAAGTCACACTGACATCAAAGTCATTAGCGAGTAGAACTTGCAGGTGGTACTTAGATTTTAAACTTGTGCTCATTAAATGTTCTCTTCAGATGATTTTAGAAAGTCAGGACAAAGATCGATATGGAATTTTTTTTGCAACTCAAAGTTTATGGTAGTATAAAGAGAGAAATCAAAATCACGAAGAAATCACGAAGAAATCAAAATGAATCGTATACATTTATGTAATGAAATATTATGTATACATACAAATACATATAAATACATAAAAGAAAAAAACTTTTGGGAAAATCCAATATATTCTAAACTATAACGTGATCTGTGAACAGATATTTCTCTTTTGAAATCGAATGTAAAGGTGAATATGTCGAGATGTGAATTTGACAGATATTCATATTCATATTCGAACGTTCGTGCGCATATTTTTCATTTCATTACGAAAGTTTCATTTTTCTGAAACGGAACAATATTGGGAAACAAGATGAGTGAGCAAGTTTCATTTTTGTCGTTGATGTTCGATACATTTATTCAACTCTTTAATGCCGATCGAAAAAGTTGTAAATACGTGAAAAATATCGAGCCAAATTGATGTAGTTCGGTAAAGTTTGACAACGATAATAAACAATCATAAAAAATATAAGAATTTGTAAGAAATGATAATCACAAAATTCGAAAAGGAACATATTTAGGAATGAAGCGAGAACAAATTAACGTAACCAATAATGATACGTGCATCGTTCTACGCTATCATAAGTATTAAAGACAATTTCGCCACAAAATATTTCTTAATAACGTCACACTACAATTTTCTATAAAATATTTATCGATTCATATTCGCATAAACACGAAGATGGATAGACAAATCTGAATAACAGGAATACCAAGTACAGAAAGAAAGAAAATTGTACATCACTATTAACGTGATTTTATATTTTTGGCTTGATGAAATTTCTTATTGCAAATTGATCTCGACTTTGAATTTCCAAGTCAAATATAAAAATATAAAATAAAATTTTTTCAAACTTGTCAAAGTAATTGCGTGATTCATTCTCTTGGAAACGCTCTTAAACTTTCATTCACTCTTATTCTTATAAATACATACGTTAAGTTAACAACATGTTTACATTTCACAATTAACATGTTCAGTGCTAAGCTAGTTTTGAGTAAATTCTTCCCAAAACGCAGTATATATCAAAAGAATTTTAAAAATATGTAAAATTTATATATATTTCTTAGTTTTTTGAGAGTCAAAAATTTTGCATGTAATAATGATGTTAACAATTGCTCCACTATAATATATTCATTAATGATGTAAACATCGCTAGATGTAAAATGGCATGTACCAAATTTGGTGAAAAAAATAAAATTTTGAAAGTCGTAAAACTTTTAAGGGTCGTTGAAAAGATTTCAATTTTCAAAATAGTGATTGATTTAGTAACGAAAAAAAATTTTCCACTGTAGATGATAATAGATAATAATACAAAATGATAATATAAATGATACAGTAAATGATAATAGGTATAAGTATAAAAAAATAAGTAGAAAAATGAAAATTTTTTGATTCTTTTTTCTTCATACTAACGCAAAACCGAATAAATTTCCTAAAGAATGTTTTTTCTAGTTTATTGGTCTTCTACACGCTCTCAAAATTTAACATTTAAATTTAGGATACTCTCATTTTTCCAGCTTAATTTGTTCCTTAGTGTGAAATTGACATAACGATAAAAAAATTAATTTCTATAATTGAAAAATAAATAATTAAGATTGCAAATTCTTTTATGTATTCTTACCTGTACTCAACTGCGTGTAAAATTTAAACAAGTCCTGTTGTCATAAATCAATTTCATATTGTAATCTTATTTTCTCTAGTTTTGTCTAATATTATGACCATTTGTTTTAGACTTACAATTATCTTGCAAAACAATAAATACAATATGAATTATCGAAAATGTGATACATTAAATTGTAATGCGATAATATAATAATATAATTAGAAATCGAGGAATTTCAAAATTATATTTAAATATTATTTTGTTATAAAAAATATTGAAAATATGTTATGTTACATATTAGAAATATGAGTACATACACTGACAATTTAAAAGAAAAAATGTGTGACAACTGACAGAAGGTACGGATGAGGGGATGATTACTCATGAAGAGATAAGTCGAAAGTGTAGAATAAAATTTGTTTACTTTAAGTTTCGTTCTCGAGAATGTTTCGAGATAGAAAATTTGTCAAGTATCGAGACAATTTTCAACGAAACATATTCGAAGTCTATTTTCTCAAAAGTGAAGCTTCAAAAACAAAAAAAATCTTATTTTACGTGTCTGATTTATTTTTGCACGTGAAAATATTTCCTGGTAATTTTGTTTCTGTACATCTAGAATTAATCCTATTCAAATTCAAATCAGCCAAATTCAAATCAAAGAAACTAAATTCAAACTTGATAATTTCTTAAACTAAGTTCTCTAGAACATAAAACTTTAAAAAATAAAATGATAAAAATTTTATTCTATATTTTCGGTTTATTTTTTCACGAGGGAATTTCCTCTGCTTTATTTCTCACATGCAACAAAACGCTCTTTATAGTTCAAAATATACAGGGCTATAGACGAACTTAAATGGTCAAACCGCGATAAAATGTGAAATATAAATTCTGTATATTTAAAATTTTAAATATGACTTCTCAAGGATCTCTTATGATTACAATACAGATATCATTAAAATAATATGTCCTCCAAGATACTTACAACTTCCTTCTGAAATATTTTTTATTATAATTTCAGTTTTCACAAAATTAAAAAGAAATACGTTATTCTCATATAATTTGTTTGTCGAGTAATTTTAGATAGATAAATCAGATAGACTGTATATAGGCGACTAATAATCTTTGTGACGATATATAGACGTTTTATGATAATATAATAAAAGACAAGCATCGTGAATGTACCGAGTTACTCACCGAAGAGTCGTCAAGATTTGTCAAATGGTCAACATAGGAATTTATAGACACACTCCTCTTCCACAGCGCATTCTGCTCATCAGCGATTACCGATACCATCGTCACCATTAACAAAATTACAGTGTTGCTCATTTATACTTCGGTAGTTGGTTTCTTGAACGAATGCAATTGCAATATTCTTTTCTTGGATTGAAAATATTTCTCCCACGATGTAACAACTCTGAATCTTGGTCGATTCGCTGGATCGATGCGTTCGTCTATCTCTAACGTTACGATTCAATAATGTAACACAAGAAAAAGAACGAGCGTCAATTTTGCGAAATAATTTGTTGTTGAGAAGTAATACGTGTTACCTCGAATTTACAGATTGACATATAGTTAGTAAATGACAATATACTGTATCGTATACGTCGTTTATTCAAGAGAAATGAAGGATGTACTCGGGAATACAATGTGACGTCTCGAACGGCAACTGCTCTCTTTTATACGCGTGTTCTCCCACAACGCTTGTTCCATATAACGCAGGCGCTGAGAATGTCTTTATTCTGGAAATCGTGAACGTTATCCCGCTGTTCGACGCATCTTCCCTCGCATAAGGTTTTAATTCGTGCGAGTCTAAAGGTTGTACCGACACGGCGACCATCATTTTCCGTTTTCCCCTTTGGGAAAATTTCATTTTCCGCGTTTAACCCTTCGAAATGAATTCAGCAGTCACGAGCCGAGATCGCAATTGATTCTTCCTATTTAGGCTCGACGCAGACGAATACAACGTTTTGGGAAATGAGAAACATAAATTGTTCTGAGGAAAGAACTTTATTTCTGTGCTCCTCTGCGTCAGAACGTAAGGAAATAGAAGAAATGCAGTGTATTGCTAATTTGGAACACCGAATTATTTAAAAAGGTGTTAATATTATCTAATTCGTAACATCGAAAATAATAGAGACAAAAGTCCTATTGATCAATGACAATTGTGAACAAACCGTAGTTTCGATTTAATATACAGTTAGTTTCGATTTAATGTAAAGTTTAATGTAAAGTTTCAATTTAATATACAGTTAACTCTTAAAACACCGGCTATTTTGTTGAAAACTACCTAAAACGCCGCAATACTTACAAGTTTTGCAAAAATATACTCTTTTACAAATAAAATAGAATAATTCTCGTAGAACGCGAGAACGCAGAATTCTATTCAGAAGTTTTACATGATCTGGACAAAGAGAAATATCTCTTTAACTTAGTAATCTTCGTAATTAAATCTTTAACTTAGTAAATTTCCTAATTATTCACATATAATTGTGCATATATCAACCAAATTTTATTGTCTTTATTTTTACGATCTTTTTGAAAAAGTTACATTTAATTTTTACTCCTAGATCTACGTTTTTTTGTGTCATAATTTTCAAAACTAGTATCTCTCTAGGTAAATATGAGAAGAATATCTCACAACAAATACACATATGTCCATATTTCTGCATAGATACGTGAAAACACATATAGGTGCTGTACCGTTAGTCTACGTATCATGCTTTAAGAGGAGTTCGGAGCTTTAAGTGTTAAGAAATATCAGTTTACAAAAATTTTCCAACAAGTATTCGATCGTTGCTATCATAGCTAAAATATATCAAAACTTTAGAATCAATTAATTTATTTATTCTGAAGTTTGTACGCTTATTCTACCGTATCTTGTCAATTAATGTAATTTGGAATTCTATGGTATGGTGATGCTTCGATCTCAAAGGTTAACGTCGCGTCGGTTATTAAGAAAATTTATCAGAACTGTCTTTAACTACGACTGAAAATCTTCGTGTTACCGTTTTTATTTCTCCCATTCTAAACACAAAAAAAGGAACGTTCAATGACGAAGAAAACTAGGCAGAATCTACGATAATGTCAAATTCCTCTTATAGAAACGAGCTAGAATAGATAGAAATCTGTTTATTTAATTAACAATATTTACTTGTAACTAATATTTACTTAGATTGCAAGAAAAAATAATTTTATTACTTGTTTCTTTAATTTTGAAGAGCAAAGGTAAATTAGAATACCACTGTTACAAATTACCTGCAATAAAATCATTATTTTATATCATTCATTAATTTCCATCTTTAATTATTTTGATTGAAGTTTCAAATACTCTTTCTTATCAGGAGAAACTAGGAGTTTGAAATATATAAATTTATTAGTTTCTCTAAAATATTACGTAATTCCTCTTCTCTTTCTATTTACTATTATAATTTTTTATTCATTGTAAACAAAGTGATACTCCTCATATCATCTTATTCTCGATTTCTGGAACTCGGTACTTTTGGAAATTTTGTAGAAATTGATAAGTAATAGTAAATCGGAAAGAAAGTGAAAAAAGTTGGAATACACATGATATATGTATTTAAACATTTAGAACTCTACTGCTGATAGCAATAGCAAGCAGAGATCGAAAAGGTTAAGGAACTTTTAAGTAAATTCTATTTGAAACTACGATTCTGTGGATCGTAGAACTTTTTCAAAAAATTTTCTTACGAATCTCGATGAGAAATAAACGTTCTTAGAAATAAAAGTTTTAGACAGAATGGAAATTACGTATATGGAAATTAATTATAAAAATAAAAATTTTTCTGTCAGAAGAACAGGTAATTTGTTAATATTAATAAAGTTTTATTAATAAAGTTTTCAATATTAAAGAAGTTCTCAATATTTGTAGCAAATATTGACTTCAGTAGGTAGTACTCTAATATAAAAATGGAATTTAAATTAAATGTTTTAAAATGAGTTGCTTTCATCAAACTTTTAGTTTACAGTAACTTTTATTTTTTCTAAAATATCTGTTCCATAACAATACTGTTTAACAGTGTTTCTAACACTATTCAAACTTTTTTTCTATTCTTTGCTGTACTATTCAAAAATTCTCCATAAGCAGATATTTTTTTTTACATGAAATGTGTAAATATCGAACAGAATTTTTTTTAAACGAAAAGAACCTGGTAATTTCAATCCCTGGTAGCAAATCCACATTAACATTTTATTAGAGACCAGTTTTTTTACATGGAAGTCACAAAAGCTACGTTCGCGGTCACGTTAAGCAATACAGTTGCTCACATTAATATTCGAACATGGAAATGGCTTTGAATATTAGGCTTAGACAGCAAAAGTTCAAGAGATCGTAATATTTTCATCATTAAGTTTATTTTCGCTTGATATTCAAGTTTTAATGAAATGGCTAAAAATAAAATATGACAAAAAAGAAAATATCAGGAATATCATTTATAAATAAATACGGGTTTGAAGCTTTCTTTCTTTCAACAGTTCTCATTTTCTGTCGAATTCTTTCTCTCAATTTTTTTTTCTTCCTCTTCTACTCCGATCCTTCACGGTTCACGCTTGTCTGTTTCCTCTCCTTTTATTAACCTCTTTTTTATCTCTATGGTCTCGAATTCCATTGGTCGATTGTCAAAGTGAACAATCGACTTTCGAATATGAACAATCAACGATCGCGACAGTTTTTCCAAGCTGTCTAGTTTTTGCAATCAAGCCAGTGTGCATGGTTCCTCAATATGACGTGCGATTGACTTTGTCCAGCGATCAAATTCAGACGACGCGTTGTTAAAGTTTATTTAAAAAAATACTGCTTGATCTCGCTTGATACCATTTCCTCAGAAAAAGGAAAGAAATGTATATATTTCATATTCTCTTCCTAACTGCAATAAATGAAATAAACCGTTATATCAAAAATAAATATATTTCTTTTAAATCAATTATTTTATGTCACATCAACCTCATAGATTATTAGCGACAATAAAAGGAAGGATGGTTTATATGCTTTTGTAGATTGTGTTGTGTTTCAAATATTGTAGCAGACTTGATGATGATCCACTGTCCTTTAGGTTGTCTTATAGGGTAAGTTTGATGCTGAGTTTCTTAGCAGTAGGTATACTTCGCATTGTAGTATGAGGTGGTCTATTGTTAGGGTTGTACCGTTCTTGCACCGTTCACAGAGTGGTAGGTCTTCTTTGGTGAGTATTAATTTGTGTGTATTTTCGTATGTCCGATTATGATTCTTAATATTACGATTTGGTGGTGTCTTTTTAGACTGGGTGGTATTACGTTCTTATAAAAATCATTTTTTATGGTTAGCAGTCGTGGTTTCACTAAGGCTTTTCATTCGTTGTTCCAATGGCGTTTGAGTTTTTGCTTTAGGCGAACAAGTAAAGAATCGAATGATAGGTTTGTGTTGTGGTAGGGGATTGTCGAATTTGCTGCTTCCTTAGCAGCTTTGTCCGCTCTCTCGTTCATTTCAATTCCTGTGTGGGATGGGACCCATATTACTGTAACTGAGTTATTGTTTTTTATTGATTCGATGTAGGTGTTTTGGCATTCGTGGATGGATGTATTGTTTGTCCATTGGTTTAGAATTAAGGCAATAGCATTTGTGGAGTCACTGAAGATGGCGAATTTTCTATTGTGGTATTTAGATGTCATTTCGAGGGCATGTTTTAGTGCGTTAAATTCGGCGATCAGGATGGACGTGTTTTGGTAGAGTTTAACTTTTGTGATTGAATGTTCGAAGACGATCGAGTAGCTGTTTTGGGTTTTTGAGCCATCTGTATAGATATGTGTATAATCTTGGTATCTCTGGGATAGCTTCCAGAACAGGGATTTCAATGTTAGGGTTGGTTTGTTTTTTGTCATGTTTGCGTAAATTGGTGTCGGTTGTGATTATAGGGACCGTCCACGGCGGGAAATTAGGTATATTTCTTGGGGTTGCCAAGATGACTTTGGTGTTGAAATCGTGTTCATATTTCTATTGTAGAAATTCTATTGTAGAATGGGAGTGCGGTTTTCTTCATCATGTGTGTGGTGGTAGTTGCGTTCTGTCGAAAGGTGTTTAAGAATACAGGGGTGCTAGAGATTTTAGCAGCGAACTTGATGCTTAGATGCATTCTTCTGATTTTTAGAGGAACTTCCATTGCTTCGCTCAGGATATCAATAACTGGGCTGGTTCGGAATGCTTCCATTGCTATCCTAATTACATGGTGGTGTAACATGTATAGGGTCGAGTTTTCTGAGGATTTGGTAGCTTGCAGAGTTGTACACGATAGATCCATAGTCTATCTTAGTTCTTACTACTGTTTTGTATGTTAGTAACAGGGTGTTCATATTTGCACCCCAGTTGTTTCGCTCCAATTGTTTTTAGGATCCTGAGGCGTTGGTAGCATTCCGATCTAAGTTTGTTTATGTGCGGTTTCCACGTTAGTCAGGAATCGAAAGTTAGGCCTAGTAGCTTGATTGTAGATGTCTCTTTTAGTTCTTGTCTGTTGAGGCTTAAATGTTGATGTGATGTCTATGTTTACTGAATGTTATCACTACCGATTTAGAGCTCGAGAACTTGAATCCAGTATTTAGTGACCACTTTTAGAGGTTGTTTACTGTTTTGTAGTAAAGTATGGGCGATGAGTGAGTTTTTTTCCTTTTCATATTATAGTGAGGTCATCGAATAAGAATCCTTTGACTGGTCCTTAGATAGGTCTGTCATCACATCATTTATGGCTATGAGAAATAGGCTAACGCTTAGGACTGATCCTTGTGATACGCCGTTTTCTATGATTCTTGATGAAGAGAGATGATTTGCGATTCTAACTTGGATGGTCCTTGTATGATGGAAGTTTTTGATGAAGTTGAAGATATTGTTTTTGATTCCGTGCATTTGTAGGATTTCTAAAATTTGGTGTCTCCATACGATATCGCCTTTTCTATGTCAAGACATACAGCGATTAGTTGTTGTTGTCGAAGGCTTCCTGTATCTCGGTTTCTAGGTTGATTAAGTGATCGTAGGTGGAATGGAATTGTCGAAAGCCGCTTTGGAATTTGATGATCAAGTGATGCTTCTCGATGTACCACCGTAGGCGATGGTTTACTATCTTTTCCATTAGCTTACACATTGTGTTCGTCAATGAAATTGGTCGGTAACTATTGGGATCCGTGGGATTTTTATCTGGTTTTAGGATAGGAATTATTATTGTTTTGTTCCATATTTCTGGAAAGACATTGTGATTCCATATGCAGTTGAATATTGAGAGTAGGTAGTTTATAGTGTTTTGTAGCAGTTTGATAAAGAAAAGGTTTGCTTGCTCTTTAGTTGGAAAAGAATTAATCATTGTAATAGTAGCATAGGATTTTGCTTGTGTAGTTGAAACATTTAATGGATTTATAGTGGGTTGTTAATATCTGTGTGTACGCCTCTATGTGTAGAGGCCTCGTTGTTGGTGGACACTCTCTAACTCATGGTGTGTCGGAGATGGGGAATCTACTCATACTATGACTCACACTATCACAGCACTTTATTATTGTACTCTGTATGATCGGCAATTGCGAGCAAGGAAAACATGTCTGTTCGGTTTGAACGCTCGAGAGCAACTCAAAAAATAAATATTAATTCTGATAATAATATTAATTTAAATAATGTCAGATAATAAATGTCAGATATAAGATAATGAAAAAATATAATTATAGTTTGATATTAAATAAAAAAAATTATTTTCAATACTGCTTTAAAAACATCTCGTTATAGAAGTTACAACTTTGAGATCTCATATCTCAATAGAAAATTATCCGTTGATTCTTTGTACGTTTGATAAAGATATTTAAATTTGACTGTGAACGTTATCGTTATTTATTTACCAAAATAGCACAGATTATGTTTATTACAACCAGAATAAAAAAAAGCCATAGAATAACAATTATTCTTTTTTATTGAAGTGATTTTGATTATAAATAACGATCATAAGTGCCTGAAAAATTTTTTCGTTTGTCAATAACCATTGCTGATGAGTAGATCGCGGATTTTTATGCGTTTATGGAAAACTTGAATGGACAAAACTGCACATAATACATAGAACATGCAAAAATATGTAAAATATCCAAAGAAGTGTATTAATTATAGTAGTATATGACGGAAACAATTTTTTGTCTAAATTCCATTTCTTTAATTATGTTCACGAAAATTTAAAATTGCATAATAATCCGCAGTCTACTAATAAAAGAAATATATTTCAGTTCTCTTTCCTCCAGAACTATTATAACCAGAATGAAAAGATATAATAATATCATAGAATAATAACAACTTTTTTTTATTAAAGTATACTTGATTGCAAATTATAATTATAAATTATAGAATTTTTTCGTTGCCAATAATCATTATTGGTGAGAGACTTATTTCGATTACTCATTACAGTTATCGAATAATTGTTTCAATTGCTTATAACAGTTATCGATGAGAATAATTTTGCGATTACTAGTAACAATTGTCAATAAAAGAAATTTATTTTGGTTCGCTTTCTTTGTTAATTTTCGCGAGATCTACACAAGAAGGTAGCTCTACTTTAAAATATTTAAACGTAGGATTGTTTTAGTCGAATACAAAATAATATTTTACACTTTACACTTATAAGCGACTGAAATAGAAATTTTTCTTATTGATAATTATTATGGGTAATTAAAATAAATTTCCCTCATCGATAACTGTTATGAGCAGAATTATAAATAGAATTCCCCTCATCGCTAGTGGTTTTCGTAGGTAACGAAAAAGAATTTCAGTCACCTGTGTTATTTTTAATTAAACATTTAACTTTTTAGTATATGCATGTAGTTAGTATATGTAGTGTAGTATTTTGAAAAAATTTTCTACGGTTTGACATTAATATTAAGTAATTATGTAATAAACAAGTTTCAGTGACTAAATTTTTTCATAACATTTTTTTGGGTAACTATTATTTGTCGTCTTTCTTCGTTAATTTCCGTGAGATTTACATTCGAAATATTTTCAAAATATTTCAGTGCGATTGCGGAGGAATCAATCCAGATGCAAAACAGTGCCTTAAATTTTTTACTGTTATGAGCGACTGAAATGGAGTTTTCTTCATCTGTAAATGTTATGAGTAAACTGTGAATTTTTATCCATTTTTAAATTTTTATGAGCATAATTTAAAAAATGGAACCCAAGTAGAATATTGTTTCTTGTATTTATTAATATTTTATAATTGCTATAATAATTATAATTATAATTAATGGTCTTCTTTAAATATTTTATATATTTTTACATGTTATATGCATTGTGCGTGGATTTTCACACCTTAAAATTTCCTACAAATGAATAAAAATCGGCGTTTATAACAACAAAAATAAATTTCCTTCGTTGATATAAACGACCGAAATAGAATTCTCCTCATCAATAATAATTATCGGTAACGATACAAATTTTCTGCCATTTGTAATTGTTATTTGTAATCAGAATGTGTAATTTTTTAATCGTGCAAGTTTCAAAAAATTTTCTTTATAATTTGAGATTAATTTTATACAACTTAATATACAAGTAATATATATGAGTAATTATATGATATATAATATTATAATAATGTACTTAGTATATTAATATATATAATTATTACAAGAGTATATACAATAGTATGATATATTATATATCATACTTGTATATTATATGTTATATAACATATAAGTTGAGATTAATCTTATATAATAATTATTAATCTTATATACTTGAATAATATTCAATTACGGATTTGGCCAAAGTATAGAATTCAGGCTACAAAATTTTCTTTTTAATTTGTATTTCTATGAGTATTTTAGTTCGCTAGAACGAAAATGATGATCATTTTTCGAAATGAACGGTTTTGAAAATTCAGCCGAATGAACTGTAATAGCTGGATTACAAAAGTTTCATTATTATTCCAAGATCATCTCAAAGTCAAACGAACAAATGATATTATAACATGCAGTCTTTAATACTCTGTAACATTTACTCGACACCTTTTTTCGTATCATTTATATTTTTTTCGAGATATTTCAGTGTTCTCAGTTTGTCTAAGACAGACAAACTGTCACGACATAGAGTGTTTCATACCTTGTGGGACCCACTTCGGGAGCTGATTGTACGCCTAAAAATAACGAAAAAAAGTCATATAAAGTCTTTGTGTATGAGATATAATGAATTTTCTGTTTTAATTACTTTTACAAAAGATGCTCGAAATGACCACCTTGCATTTGAAGACAAGCCTGCACGCGTCTTGTCATTG